>NW_016162162.1:0-13715 GCF_001687245.7 Rhagoletis zephyria | reverse complement strand
TGGTAACAGAGGAAGAGGAAGGCCTCCTCTGCGTTGGAAAGACCAGGTGGAGAAGGACTTGGCTTCACTTGGCATTTTCAATTGGCGTCAGTTAGCACAGAAGAGAAATGACTGGCGTGCTGTTTTGGACTCGGCCAAATCGCTTAGGCGGTTACAGCGTCAAATAAGAAGAAGAAGAATTTGCCAATTCTATAATTAAAGATAGGCAAGATGTAGAAGAAATTGGCGACCAGGTCCAACCGGACTTGCTGTATAATGATAGTTCCATAAGAACTATAAGATTTAATAATTTACGCTTATAAGTGTTTATAATAATTTATGTTTCGTTGACTGTGCATCTCAGAAATGAAATTATTTTTTTAAACCATCAGATTAAGAAAACCCCTGCAGATAATCGTCAGATTTTGGAACAGCATGACCAGGGCATCGAGATGAACCTTCTGTATGAAAATCTGACGCGCTCGAGTAAATCCGAATGGCGATTTCTTTTGTATCTTCAAGAAGACACCACGAGCTTGCGTCGCATCCGGGTCGTCAGATTATTGAATAGGAGCCCACACTAACACCCACTTAACATCCCTTGTGAATATCTCACGTGCTCGAGTAAATTATTTTTTTACCCATTTTTGACCCATGCAAACCAGCAGATTAGCATATCTCCCTCATCAGAAAAACTTTTGATTTATTCACTATCAATAGCTGACGCGCTCGAGTAAATCTACATATCGACTGCTGAGTGGAAGATCGACCTATCTCGGCAGCCATTTCGAAAACGCCCTATCTCAAAAAACTTTTCAAGAACACCCTATTTCAGAATTTTATTGAAAAACACCCTATCTCAGAATTTGGTCGCAGAACGCCCTATCTCAGAATGCCATTCAAAAACGCTCTATCCCACTTCAAAATATATTGATAATAAGTTGATATAGGGCGTTTTTGAATCGCCAGCTGAGATGGAGCGTTTTGAAACAAATTTTGAAATAGGGCGTTCATTAACCAAAATGGGGCGTTCCTGAAAAGCTTTTTGAGATAGAGCGTTTTCGAGCTGGCTGCTGAGATGGGTCGATCTTCTACTCAGCAGTCGATATCTTACTATCTTTTTTGCATTTTTAGAAGCCTGTAGACCCACCGCTGAAAGGAAAAACATCACATGACTTTTTGTTCTTTATATCATCTAATCTTCAAAATCCAATAGGTCAAAAAGTAAATCCCGATTTAGCATCGTGGGCTCCCCTACTTTAACCAAATAATTTTTTATTTTACAGGAGAAGCAAAAAACATTATAAAAAGAGTATCAAAAACAGGTAGGGCTTTTTAAAAAGTGGTATGTAACTTCGTTGTTTTTGGTACTGACACTTCAAAATTTGTATTGAAAGTATATTTTAATACATCCTACTAAAATCCCTGAAAAACGCAATTTCGTAGGTAACGATATGCATGTATATTACTTTTCGTATGAATTCAAGTCTACATATTACATGCGCCCCACGTTTTTCATTTTCACTCTGTAAATTGTTTATAATGACTAGAGCTCGGACTTTTATGCATTTATTTATTGAATATGCAAAACATATGCAAAATGTATGCAAAATATATGCAACCAATATGCAAGAACTATGCAAAATATATTAAAAATTAAAAAAAATACATAGTTAGATATGTTAAAAAAAGTTTTTTATGCAACAATTTAAATAACACCTAGGAAACAAGACTGAAGTCGTTTGCACTAGTGTCCATGTTATTAAGATTTCAGACAAGGTTAGGTTAGGCTAGGTTGAAGTGGCTGCTAGGCCCAGAGGGCGCCAGCACACTTAGGCCCGATCAGGGCCCATTGTGATACCATATGGATCCAAAAACCCCTACTCCTTACACCAGTTCGTGGAGTCTGCGAACCTTAGCAACTGCCGTATTCCCAACTTAGCAGTTGCGCTTAGATCGTCTAGAAGACCTATACCTAGGAATTTCTGTCTTTTCCTGCCTAGTGCTGGGCAATCGCAGAGTAAGTGCCTTATTGATTCAGGCTCTTCTTCGTCGTGGCAGCTCCTGCAGTAGTCGATGTGACTAGCCCCGAGGCGTCTGCGTGCCTTCCTATCAGGATATGTCCTGTGAGCAGACCAATGGACAGTGACATATCGCCTTTATTTCTCTCGATCTCCGTACATCCCATTTTGGCCATGTAAGCTTCGTTGTATTACAGTTTTCAGTGCGATCCCATCTGGAGGCCGCTTCTTCAAGGAAGTTCTCCCTTAGTAAGAGCTTGCAGGAAGCGAGTGGCATACCCATCCTCTTCCAGGCTGGTGAAAGTGGAGAGGAAGTACCCGCCCTTGCAAGCTCGCCTGCCTTCTCATTTCCTGGTATGTAACTGTGCCCCGGTGCCCATACCAGGTGCAAAGCGAACTGCTCTGCCATCACATTAAGTAATTTGCGGCAGTTGGCAACTGTTTTCGAATTTATAGTGACAGAGTCAAGCGCCATAAGGGCCGAGAGTGGCGATAACAGCTAGTTTTAGGCTGTCAACGGCTTCTTGTATGGCTGGCAATTCGGCTTGAAAGACACTACAATGGTCAGGTAGTCGGAATGATCTTTTTATTCCCAATTTATCCGAACGCCTCCTCCTACCCTATTTTCTAGTTTGGAGCCGTCCGTGTAGAATCTTATGGCATCTCTAGACCCCGGAACTCCTTCGAGCCATGATTCTCTGCTAGATAGCGTTACGCTGTAACCTTTAGTGAAGGTGTGCCTTGGTACACAATAGTCCGTTGTACTCGGTAGTTGTCGGTTTCTCAGAATTGTAGTGTGACTACAACGAGCCGCTTTCCAGATTTTAAGCCCCTGTAGTCTTAGGGCTGTAAACGCAGCGTATTGTCGTCCTATAATATCTATAGGTATGATGTAGGAATGGGTAAATTCGATATTCGAAGCTTCGATATTCGAATTATAATCGAAATTTAGCTCCAAAATGGCGAATTTTTGAGATCGAACTTTGTGTTGCTAAAATTCGGATAAAATCGAATTTTTCTAGGAAAAATCGAATGTCATATTTATTTCCAAAAAATCAACTCTCCAACTTTCTTGTTTCTGACTAAATTTGCCATCACTGTGTGTGCCACTCCATTTGTTTTAGGGATGCAAGTAAAAAATACATATTTTTCGATCTGATGCATCGAGACAAAAAATCTGTGCCAAGAAGGAACTGTTATTAAATTAAAAAATAAAAATTACCTTTTTTGTTGATTTTTTATTTTAAATTTGTTGAGGCTTTTACGTTGGTAGCACGAAGCTTTTGCCTTAGTAGACCCCTAGTAAAATTTTCCGGAGAGTAATTTTCTAGAGTACACAGAGTATTGAAGTAAGGATAAAAATTACCTAATAGGTTAAAATGTTCTACGAAAATATTTCCCATGCAATTTTATTATATATGTCTTAACCTTTAATTTCGCTCAGACATATATTTTAACTATTTTTTTGAAAACTACTTAGGCCGAGACATGAAAACTTTAGTAGGCCATGGAATAAAAATACGAGCTAACTTTCGCAAATCCACCCAGTGTTNGTCATATTTATTTCCAAAAAATCAACTCTCCAACTTTCTTGTTTCTGACTAAATTTGCCATCACTGTGTGTGCCACTCCATTTGTTTTAGGGATGCAAGTAAAAAATACATATTTTTCGATCTGATGCATCGAGACAAAAAATCTGTGCCAAGAAGGAACTGTTATTAAATTAAAAAATAAAAATTACCTTTTTTGTTGATTTTTTATTTTAAATTTGTTGAGGCTTTTACGTTGGTAGCACGAAGCTTTTGCCTTAGTAGACCCCTAGTAAAATTTTCCGGAGAGTAATTTTCTAGAGTACACAGAGTATTGAAGTAAGGATAAAAATTACCTAATAGGTTAAAATGTTCTACGAAAATATTTCCCATGCAATTTTATTATATATGTCTTAACCTTTAATTTCGCTCAGACATATATTTTAACTATTTTTTTGAAAACTACTTAGGCCGAGACATGAAAACTTTAGTAGGCCATGGAATAAAAATACGAGCTAACTTTCGCAAATCCACCCAGTGTTTTACTACTGGATGGGTATACTTTCAGAAAATGTTAACAAAGTCCGGGCTGGTTTGGGCTGTCCTACAGTGTAATTTGAGTTTGACTTTTTGAACAGGTGGCCAATCTCTTCAAGCACCTCAAAAATATTGTAATTGTTGCATAGTAATTTAACCACAACACTTCTTTAACTAAATTCGACTTTGCAAAGAGGTGACACCCCTCTTAAATGTAATTAAAAATAAAGTTTATTCAAAATCATTTCGATTGATACCCATATTGGGATAATTTATTTAACTTATTAATGGCGTTTTCTTTTCTCGAAAAAAATGTCACCTTTTTATATGGCAAAATTAGGAGGGTGGAACATTTTAAAGAAAGAGAACGCAATATGCATGTACATACTGAGAAAGGAACACGAAAGCTTGACAGCCCTTGCGCAGGGCAGAATAAATGCAACATTATTTCGAGANATTTGTTTTAGGGATGCAAGTAAAAAATACATATTTTTCGATCTGATGCATCGAGACAAAAAATCTGTGCCAAGAAGGAACTGTTATTAAATTAAAAAATAAAAATTACCTTTTTTGTTGATTTTTTATTTTAAATTTGTTGAGGCTTTTACGTTGGTAGCACGAAGCTTTTGCCTTAGTAGACCCCTAGTAAAATTTTCCGGAGAGTAATTTTCTAGAGTACACAGAGTATTGAAGTAAGGATAAAAATTACCTAATAGGTTAAAATGTTCTACGAAAATATTTCCCATGCAATTTTATTATATATGTCTTAACCTTTAATTTCGCTCAGACATATATTTTAACTATTTTTTTGAAAACTACTTAGGCCGAGACATGAAAACTTTAGTAGGCCATGGAATAAAAATACGAGCTAACTTTCGCAAATCCACCCAGTGTTTTACTACTGGATGGGTATACTTTCAGAAAATGTTAACAAAGTCCGGGCTGGTTTGGGCTGTCCTACAGTGTAATTTGAGTTTGACTTTTTGAACAGGTGGCCAATCTCTTCAAGCACCTCAAAAATATTGTAATTGTTGCATAGTAATTTAACCACAACACTTCTTTAACTAAATTCGACTTTGCAAAGAGGTGACACCCCTCTTAAATGTAATTAAAAATAAAGTTTATTCAAAATCATTTCGATTGATACCCATATTGGGATAATTTATTTAACTTATTAATGGCGTTTTCTTTTCTCGAAAAAAATGTCACCTTTTTATATGGCAAAATTAGGAGGGTGGAACATTTTAAAGAAAGAGAACGCAATATGCATGTACATACTGAGAAAGGAACACGAAAGCTTGACAGCCCTTGCGCAGGGCAGAATAAATGCAACATTATTTCGAGAAAAGAAAACGCTATCAATAATTTGATTTTGATTTTCTTACATACATTCATATGGCACAAAGCTAAAACCATATTACACATCTACAGGGCAAGCCCTTTCATTTGACACCTACCTCCTTTTTGAAAATCGAACGAACGATACAGATTTTAAGACATGGTGTTAAATATTTAACGCAAACATATCCGAACTCGATTAAGAAGTTTCACTTCAAAAAATTTTTGGAAAATTCGAATTAAATCGAATTTGCACCACCAAATTTCGAATCGAATAATCGAATGGTTGGGCAATGTTCGATATTCGGATAAAATCGAATTTCAACCTCCACTACCCATCCCTAGTATGATGTTAAGGATCGTATTCAATGCCATAGTAGGTGTTGTGCGGAGAGCACCACTAATGCAGATCAGGACCTTGGTGTTATCAATGGAGCGATTTTGTACCTTCTCGTGAATAGTACAAATTCTGTTTTGTTTGGGTTTACCCCTAACCCGTTATTTTTTTCCAACTCTCGACTTCCTTCAGATTTACCTGCATAATGTCACATAAGGTCTGTGGAAATTTCCCGCTTGCTGTTAGTGCAAGATTATCCGCATACGCAATAACCTTACAGCCACCCCCCTCCATGCCACACAGCAGTGAGTTTACCGCTGCGACCCATAATAGAGGGGATAGGACTCCCCCTTGCGGGGTGCCCCTCTCTACGATCCTCCGCCAGCTCCGCCTGAACCACCCTGCATCTCAGCACTTGGTTTACGAGCGCAACTAAGCGCGAGTCGATGCCCAGGCCCGTCAGTGCTGCCGTTATCGCGCCCGGCATGATGTTTTTAAAGGCGCCCTCTATATCCAGGAAGGCTGCTGGCGTATATTCTTTGATGTCTAGTGTCTTTCTATATGCGACACTATTTCATATAGCGCCCTTTCTGTAGATCTACCTTTCGTATAAGCATGTTGTGTGGTAGAGAGTCCGTCACCAACCGACTCTCTGGTCCGGACCTCCACCAGTCTCTCCATAAACTTCAATTGAAATGACGACAAGGTGATGGGCCTGAAATCCTTTGGGTTGTTGTGGGACACCTTCCCTGCCTTGGGGATGAACACCACTCTTGACTCCCTCCACTTTCTAGGGATATGATTAAGAGCTAATACTCCCTTAATTATAGCGTGTAGCCACGTTGAGCTTAGCTGAAGTGTTTGCTGCAGCTGTATGGGGGTAACGCCATCCAGACCTGGTGATTTATATGGCTTAAAAGTCCCAATATACCAGATGACCTTTTCCCTAGTGAGGAAGTCTCCAGTGACCGAAAGATCTCCAGTTAGATGTGGCTGTACCGGCATGCTGTCCGTGGCACCCGGGAAGTGTGTGTAAAGAAGCAGATCCAGTGATTCCTCCTCAGTCTCAGTGCAGGAGCCGTCAGGTCTTTGCAAGCATCCTGGGGCTTTCTGGGCAGCACCTGAGAGTATCTTTCTGAGCCTGCCTGCCTGATAGATACCACCCCGTTGCAGAAGTCTTTCCATGAGGTTCTTTTCGACCTTCTTAGGAGCTTCTTGTACTCCCGTAACGTTGTCTTGTAGGTCTCCCAATGTCCCTCACTACCAGACGCAGTGGCCTGGTTGAAGGTTTTCCTGCAGTTCTTGCGTGAAATGCTGATTTCTTCATTCCACCAGGGTGGCTTTTTCCTACCCCGGTGCTGCTTTTTGGGCATGCAATGCCAATTGCCTTACTGCAGGCCTCCGTAAAATGGTCGACAAGATATTCCAGCTCCTCTGGGTTTGCTGGAGTAGTCGGCTCGATATCTTCTGGCAAATGCCAGTTGGCATTTCGCAAGTTTCTAGTTAGAGGAGCCTTGGATATATCGGTGGTCGGAAAAGGAGTGCTCCTCGAGCACCTTCCACTTCCTGACCAGACATTCCGCATTCTCAGAGATAAGGGTAACGTCCAGAACTTCCCTTCGGGATTTTGTAATAAAAGTGGGATCGTGCACCTCCCTCGTGCTGGCAACTAGGTCCTTTATGCAGATAGTTGGCACCTCCTTGTCGTGCGCTAGGTACATGGATGCCATCTTAATTGGTCGTCCGTTTACACTTAGACTGACCGCTGTTGTGTCCTCGTCGCTAAATTGTGGAAGAAAGAGAAACTTTAGTGTGATACTTATCAATATGCACGTCCTTGGTTTCCCCGCTGAGGCTCCTCTTACAAGTCTGTAGCCCGGCGCTTTCAGCCCGCAAATATTTTATCCCACCACCCAAGGTTCTTGGATTAGGACGATGTCGGCTGCCCCTTAAGCTGTTAGATGGAGCAGCAGTGCAGCTGAAGCTGCTTTACAGTGGTGAAGGTTAATCTGCAATACCTTCACCATTTTGGCCGTTATCGCCCACGTCGCCTATTAGGAAGGAGTTGACTGCGTCTTCCGACATCTCGATCAACTCCTACTCCATGTAAAGCCGAAGCATGCATCCGACCCCCAGCGAAGATGTCAAGATGAGGCATAACCCCCGGTCAGGTCGTCCATCGGATCAACCTGCTCGGATTCCTCCTCCATCTCCACGTCGCTGTTGGCCTCCTCCGGCTCTACCTCCGCGATCAGGTTCTTCGCTGCGTTTACGTCGTTACTGTAGACCTTAATTTTGGCTATGTTACAGCCGTGCCGTATCACCCCGCTCTGTTGCTCCAGCAACTCTATGGAGTTCTTATTAAGAAGCAGGACGACCTGCATCGTCGCTTTACCGCTTTGATTGATTTTTACCACCTTCAAATTTTCGGTAGGTAGCTCCGGGTTGTAGAGCTTTATGGTATGCAAGATCCTTTCGGGTTCCGCTGGCTTGCAAGGCAACCATGCTCTCGCTCTCGGTCGCACCGGTAGGTACTTGAAGTCGACCGCCCTGAGCTTCGCACCAGGGTAGACTTCTCCAATGCCTGCGACTGTCTTCTTATATATATCCGCTGATCTAGCATCCTCGCACGCTATAACTCGGATGTTATTTTGGAACCACCCCGATCCCTTGCAGGTTGGTGGAGGTCCCGGATTCTCCAACATGATGGTGATAGCAATGTCGGCCATCGCGGTCTTAACCCTCTTCCATTGCTGCCTCAGGGCTAGGCTGTCTTCACCGCTCTAGTCAATGACGCCAAGCAGGATCTGCTCCTTGGCTACTTCAGCAAAAGAAGGCCTCTGCATTCTGACCCTCTTTGAATTGTTGGGCGTATTTCCCCCCGATCTATTGCGCTTACTGGAGGGCGCCTGCGGATGTCTCTCCTCCGGCTTGCGGTAATCGGGCAGGACTGCCTTTGCCCAGTCGATTTCTGTGAGGATCTCCTTCATTTGCACTTCCTTCGCCTTGCTTTACAGGCCAGGCGTAGTGGTGAACCTTTGCAGGATTCGTGCAGCCATCTTATTCTGTCGATACCCCACTGTAGCTGGTTCTGGCCTCTGGTCAGGCCTCGTGAAGGCCGTGGGTGTCGCGGGAGGACCTCCCGGAGCCTGCGCCCCAGATTCAGCCTTATCCCCGGCTGCAATCTGTATGCCAGGTTGGTATCCACTGGTGCCAGGAGTTTCCCGGGGTGGACTCCTTTGAGCATCCCCACCGCCGCTTTCCTTCTTTTTTGTAGGAGCTTGGCCCGGTTTCACTATTGGCCTTGGTTTCCCGCTGTTTATCACCGCACCACGGCTGGTGGAGGTACTCTGCATCGCTTGAGCCCCTTCTTTAGTGGGCCGAGACCCTTCCGACGCCTAAGGGGGCCGGCCCCTTTATAATTTGTTTTTGTTAATGTTGTTGCTATTTTTGGTGTTGTTTTTTGATTTGTGTCCATATTTGTTCCCACGGGCTGCGGAGGATGAAGGTCGTCCACCCGGGCAGAGATCCGCGATGCCCAGGGAAGGCCTACTTATAACCTGGATGTGGTCGCCTACCAGAGGGCTCTGTACGCGGATGGGTTATTTAGGGGCCCCCAGCCTGGCCGATCCTCGGCACGGTGCGCGTGACGCCTTGATCCAGCCTCTTCAGACCTCCAAACCACGATCAAAAACCATTTCCATATGACTAAGCTATTAAGGAGTTTAGCACATAGCACTGATTCCTGATCTTAGCTGAGCACCATTCTGACATCGTACAGAATCCTCTGTAGTGCCCATTTCCAGTCGGCACCCTCGTGGCGGGTTCAGCCGGAGGATTTTTGCCGACCAAGATTTCAGAGAAAATTAAACAAGTTTTGCTAAACGCACATGAGTAGTCCACTTGCAAACAGCGTTATGTGATTTTATAATAGTAAGCCATAAATTAAAAAAAAACGTCTACAACAACAAGTAACATCCAAATTGTATATTTCTTTTATTATCTGAAAATTTGGATAAATAAGAGCCTAATAACATTAAAAATCAAAATCGCAGTGTGGTAGTTTTTGCAAATTTTATATAAAGAAATTAAATATAGCGAGCTTCGAAACAGTAAGTTTTATATAGCCAGCTTTTTTAAGCTTTTCGCGTTCTCTCCTCCATTAAGGTTGGTCTGCTTCTTTTTTAAGACGTCTCCCACTAGGCACCGAAACTACCCCGTTTTCTTGCAGTTTTCTAAGTGCATCAGAAGATGGAGACTTTTGAACTTATATAAATACTTACAATAAATATTATAGCGACTTTTGAAAGTGTATATATACATACAGTAAGTATTATAGCGACTTTTGCTATTTTTTTCAGAATATATAAGGATTTTGCACTGTATTGTTAGTGGACATGAAACTACTTTAACGCCAAAACTACGTTAACCACCAAAAACTAAAAATCGGAAAAAATTTACATAGCGCACTTTGCAAGTGGACTACACACATCTTCAAATTTATTAACATCTTGTATTTAGTTAACGCTTTAAACTACTTTAGTGATATCTGTGGGAAATCATCCGCATTTGCGGCCAAAACCATTGCCAAAGTCCCCAACGTCATAGACCAGGAGCGCATCCAGGAGGAGAGTAGGGAGATAAAGCCAATTCTCCGGAAGAGGACCAATCTCTTGCGGGGGATGTAGGTTGAGATGCAGTGCGCTGCCAACTACCCTCCAATGACGGAGTTGGTCCTCTTTCCACAGCCCAGAAGAGGAAGTATCGGGGGCGAAACGCAAGCAGGGGAACTGACTGTGGCTGACTGAACTCGTCCTGTCGCTGCATTCAGTAACCGGCCCAGGTCTACGGATGTTACTTCAGAAGCCAGTGGGGCCTTGATGGATGTACCGACATCCAAATCCCCTTGCGAACATTGCAAGAGAAGGAAACCTGTGGTGACAGACACCAATGGCTGTCCCAATGCCTCTTCGAGTCATAGTGTGGCACGGTACTGGTGTGGCATTGCCCAATTCCGATCATCCAGACACACTTTTGGCGCCATGAAACGCTTGCCTCAAGCCAAGGGTAGAAGTGATGCAAGGGTCGGTCGAGACAGAACTGCCCTCGTGATTCCTTCGAAGCAACTACGTCTGGAGGTCTGGGTCCCGAGCAACTTATTGTGGGCTCGCAAAAGGCCCTCTGCTCATTGTCGTATTGGGGAGGGCGGGTTAGACTCGGCAGATGACTACTGCGGAAATTAATTGCTGATCCGGGCCGTCATTGCTCTGCGAAGAGGGCTGCAGTGGGATTGAAAGCTTAAATCAAACGGCTAGGCTGGTAAAAGTTCTGAAGAAGGACCAAACCACAAAGCTGCGTTCACTCAAGAGTCCTGATGGCTTTTTAACGGAGAACTCTCTGTTCGTATAGAGACTCAGGTGATGGTTTCGCCTTCCTCTCCCTTAATTGGTGAGGAAGGGTAACCACAGTGTCAAGGTACAACTGGTTTGTTGCCAGAAATTTGGCTAATGAAGTTGCCCTAAGATATGCTATTGAGTCTTTTGACAGTCTCAAATCGCCCAGTCCGGATGGCATCCTACCTATTGTACTTAAAGAAGGTGTTACGCTTTAGTTGGGGAACTTGCAAAAGATTTTCACAGCATCGTTTGCACTTGCCTACATACCACAAAAAAATAAGATTTGTTCATCACTATTGAGGCAGAAGGAGATCAATATGTCGCGTGCGGAGTTAAAAAGAGCTGCCATCAAAGCGACATGCTTATAATAATTTATTTATGGGAAATATGCAAAATATATACAAAAATGTGCAAAATATATTCAAAAATAGCAAAATATATACAAACATATGCAAAATATATACAAACTAGGGATGTTGCGAATGAGGAATTTCAGACATCCGCGGATGCGAATGCGGAAGTTTAACTCCTAAAAAGGTCGAATATTGCGAATGCGAATGTTAAAATTAATGCGGAAGCTGCGCGATTGCGAATGCGAATGCGAATATACGCAACAACCCTGATACAAACATATGCAAAATATATACAAAAATATGCAAATATGCAACAAATTTGCAAACATGCAAAATATGTGGAAATTGCAAAACATAATAGGTCCAAATTAACTCGCTTCCTCCTATAATGGGTTTCTACCCAGGTCCGGACTTTCTGTGATGTTAAACAAAAATAATCACTTGCATAAATATCCGAGCTCTAATAATGACTTTTGAATCAAAAGTTATCAAAAACAAGTAAGAAAGTATAAGTTCGGGCGGAAACGAACATTAAATACCCGGCGCAAGTATTAAATATGGGCATTCCCACCGGAAGGTCTACCGCGAACGAGAAATAAAATGTTTGTAAAATAAAGTTTTTATTTTATATTATAAAAAAGAAAATATCCAATTGTCATTATTCGAAAGAGTTTACAGTGTTGCTAAGTTACAGCGGTAATACAAATTGTGGGAAATTTTAGCGTAGCTCTTTCTTACTATTTCTCTATTTTTATTGAATTTTCTCCTTAATAATTATTTTGAAAAAGAGTTGTTCCGATTTCACTCATACCACTAAATCTCTTGCACACTCACACTTTATTTGAGAAAAAGGCAAAGAGAGTAAACAAAGCTCAGTTAACGGTAATTTTTACTTTACATTCATTGATATTCTAATGTCACGTTCGAGCCATTGAAAAGTAATTTTTTATTCTTACTTCTGTATTGACCGGTGGAAGTGGTTGAAAACAAGAACGCAAAGTAAGTTTAGAACGTAGAGTTGAAAAAAAAGATTTAAGTGAATTAATTTCATTTAAATAATATTTTTTTTGTGTCTCAAAGTTTGTCACCTTACGTACCCTATACAAATACAAAACCAGTATGGAAATTTTAGAAATGTCTTCGTATTCTCAGCCGGAAGCAGTTGCCAGTTCAAAAATAAATTTATGGCAAGCAGTTTATGCGAATTTTTAGTTGAATTAAATTTGAAAAATATTGAATGGAACTTTTTTGCCACTTCACACGGCAAAGGTCCAGTCGATGGAGTGGGAGCTGTTATTAAGAGAAAGGTTTGGCAGTTGACTAAAGCAAAAAATTTAGTATTAGACGATGCTAAATCTTTTTTTGAATGTGCTCGAAACCACATTGAAGGTGTCCAATTGGCATACATATCTTCAGAGCAAAGAAGAAGAAATGTCTTTAACATTAGCTGAGAAGTGGAAAAAAGTCCCAAATATACCTGGAATACGTCAACTTCATTGGCTATCAAGCAGCGAAAATTTCAAACGGCATTTNCGGCAAACGGCATTTTCTTCGAAAATAAATGTATTTTAGTATTAAGATTTTCTTTCCTATTTTTTGGAATTTATCGTTATTTAGATACGTATATCCATTAAAATGTTCTGAATAAAAAATTATGTTGCGTTTTTCCTTTAACAGGAATTCCTGTTAACTTAACTTAAACTTAAANTACGATATGTCACGTTACGAACGTCACGTTACGTACCTTATTATATATTGTATAAAAAAATCTAACAAGTATTTTCAAGGCAAAAATAAGGCTAGCATAACACAAGGCAAACAGATTAAACTGTAATAAGTTACATTAAAAAATGCATACATTATTCGCAGATTTTCACATTGTATAGGTGCAGCGGAAAACCACTTCTATTTTATGTCACGTGACGAACCGATGTTGGTTTGTTTGTATCTTTGAACCCTTTTTCTTTACAGATCCTTATTTCGCACTTTATGTAGCGCTTCTAAAGAGCTATCCAAAAATCAAATTAAGGGAGAGGAAATTTAAATTAGTCTCTACTTTTCTGCACGTTGAAATCGTACGACTGTCACGNAGAGCTATCCAAAAATCAAATTAAGGGAGAGGAAATTTAAATTAGTTTCTACTTTTCTGCACGTTGAAATCGTGCGACTGTCACGTGCGCCACCATGGAAATGCCCATATACGTTTTTCACCTTTCCGAAAGCTA
>NW_016162161.1:42362-45273 GCF_001687245.7 Rhagoletis zephyria | reverse complement strand
ACTATGCCACTTGGTCACTATAACCAAATCTTTGTAATTATAACTAAACATTTTTCTGAGTGTAGCTGGGCGATACGACGCAGGAGCGGCAGCAGCGNAGTCTACAGCAAGTTCGCAAAATTAATTGAAAACTTGTATCAACCAAAGCATTGTTTATATTTGCTCAACAATGATTTTATTCAACTAACAATATTATCCACTCAAGGTAGTCGTTTTTTAATTATTAACAAATATACATTTGTCCCAACTAGAAGTCTCAAGTAAATTGCAGACTTTCGTGAACTAGATATTTATTTCGCCATATCCAACTATGCCACTTGGTCACTATAACCAAATCTTTGTAATTATAACTAAACATTTTTCTGAGTGTAGCTGGGCGATACGACGCAGGAGCGGCAGCAGCGATGTTGACTTCGCGCCGACTGCATTAGTGAGACCAGCACTGAGAGGGGCAGCGGATGACGACGCAGCCTGGGCAGCAGAAGGCGAACTCGGAGCAGCAGACACACATGGATTCACAGCAGGCAAAAGAGCATACGTGTTATAGCCCTGACAGACATGTGGTTTGTACACCATGGTATGCATACTACATCCAGATAAAACTCCGCTAAAAATGATTCTCCCAACACAGGATTTGGTAACTATAACTAAATAATGCAACTATAACCAAATTATGTGTTGAGAGAAATATATTTAGCTCACTTTTTTCTGGGTGTATGGATTTTGATACTATTTCGATGAGACACACATCTAGCACGTATACCGATGTTTTGTTTCTTTATCACAACTGATAGCATGTATGTATGCCATTTTGCTCGCGCTGCTCTTACAGTCGCAATGGCCGAGTGAACAGAGCGCTAGAGTGCCACGAGAGAGATTCGAGTTCGAGTTCCCGGGGACGGGTTTCTTTTTAATGATATATTATTTTTTTAATTCCTTTTTAAATAATCTGAAGATTTTAATGTTAAAAAAAAACATTTTTATTCATTGACTTTTTAAGATTTAAAGTACCTAGGTTTATTTCATAATGAAATTGTTGTTAAACAAATATTTCTTCGCTTCATTTACGCGTTCTTTTAAATCAAATAGAAAGCAATTCTCTTTTCCTCCATATCTTTCTTTCTGAGACTAAAACGTGAGACAGCTTACTAAATACAAGGGTAAATATTTCAAAATAAAAATATGGAGGACAAAATTGTTCCTTTGTATTTTATTTTAAAGAACGCGAAAATGATGGATGGAAATATTTGTTTAAGAACAATTTCATTAGAAAATAAACCTAAATAAGTGCCTTAGTATCATACAAATTCAATGAAAAAATTTTGTTTAACAGTATTATTATTATTATTATTATTATTATTTTTTTTTTTTTTTGTTCGTAGGAGAGGGAAATGCTTTATGCACTGGCCGGGGGCGCTAGTCTCTATACTACCTTCCGCGAGTGTGGGACTCCCACCGAAGCGTGTTGGGCTACCCACTAAAACCCAAACCCCCACCGCCCGTGCAAGAACCCCGCATCTGGCACCGCAATTCTGCATGTCTTCAGATGCAGGAGCGCGCTGCTAGAGCCTTGAGGCTGCTATTTTGTAGGGGCGTTTCATTCGGGTGTCCTCAGTAGACAACCGTCCTCTCGTTTGCAGCGCAGTACGAATTTCACGTATCCCGAAACTGCTTCCCACTTTTCTGCACTGGAGATCATTACCCCAACTATGTCATTCCCACGACAGCCGGTTCTACGTACCGGAATTACTGGGGTTTTACCCGACCAAGGGCTGTTGTTTCGACGATCTAACCCCGTTTAGGTCGGCGAAGTATCTCAGAAGTTGTTCGTCCATAGGGCTACATTCGCTACGTTTTCTCCTACTCAGGGCTGGCATCGAGTCAAACCCAGGGCCAGAAACCTACATCTGCTGTGTATGCCAGAGACGACTACACCAAAACTTCACCTATGTCAAGTGCAATGCCTGCGAGGGGTGGAGTCACCTCAGAGTCTGCTCAGGACTACGGACACATCGGCAGTGGACTACGTCTTTTGTGGCCCCCTGTTGCTCTAACAGAGCAGCCTCCAAGGCTAACCCCAGTCCACCTGAGCAGTCCCTNCCAGGGCCAGAAACCTACATCTGCTGTGTATGCCAGAGACGACTACACCAAAACTTCACCTATGTCAAGTGCAATGCCTGCGAGGGGTGGAGTCACCTCAGAGTCTGCTCAGGACTACGGACACATCGGCAGTGGACTACGTCTTTTGTGGCCCCCTGTTGCTCTAACAGAGCAGCCTCCAAGGCTAACCCCAGTCCACCTGAGCAGTCCCTCACAAACACCACAGCACAACAACATAACACAATAGACCACACCACAATGGCTACAGACCACAGAACACACACAACCACACCACCACCCACACGCCGCCGCCAACAACTCCTGGTTCCTCCTACAATCTGCACGGTATGTCAGACCAGGATATTCCGTAATGTGACATCAGTCAAGTGCAACACCTGCCTTGGCTGGTGCCACTTTAGGGCATGCTCAGGTCTGCGAACCAAGCGAGATTGGACGAGGGCCCGTGTTGCGCTGCTCGGTCGCAGACCTCAACTGCGACGCCTCCCGCCACCACCACAGGGCGGCACCCACCTCAACAGCGCACACAGCCAACTGCGGCACGACCACACACATCCCTCACACTCCGCATCACCGCACGTCTCCCGAACCACATGAAGCTCCTTCAATTTAACTGTAACGGGCTTCAGAGCGAGATCAAGGTCTTCAAGGGAAGGCATGGCATATTGATAGCTTCGGTCCAAGAGACGAAGTTGCACAGCGTTCATTACGCACCACACCGTGCAGTATCGTCTTATCGAAGCAGACATCGACCGCAGGGATACCACCCTAGAATGTCAGGGCATTGCTATCC
>NW_016162161.1:42091-42256 GCF_001687245.7 Rhagoletis zephyria | reverse complement strand
GGTAGTAGGTGACTTTAATGCGCACCACGATCTTTGGCACTCAAGCCTGTCAAACGATCGTAGGGGAACTGACTTGGCAGAGCAGATAGACGATTCGACATTCTGCACAATGACGACGCACCCACCAGGATTATGGGCAGCTGCTGTAGCTCGCCAGGCATAACA
>NW_016162161.1:41698-42006 GCF_001687245.7 Rhagoletis zephyria | reverse complement strand
ATTCTGCACAATGAACGACGACGCACCCACCAGGATTATGGGCAGCTGCTGCAGCTCGCCAGGCATCACAATAGTCAGCGCTGGTCTGATAAACAGCATATCATGGCGACCTATGCTGACTTTGGCATCAGACCACCTGCCCATAGTCATCTCGATCGATAAACCAACCGACTTTGCTTCCGCGGAGCACCGAACATATTTTAACTTTTCTAAAGCTGATTGGAAAGGCTTCGCGGAATTTACTGAAAACACCTTCGCTGCTCTCCACACACCAACCGACGTCCACCTCGGTGAACGTAAGTTCCGCA
>NW_016162161.1:37212-37376 GCF_001687245.7 Rhagoletis zephyria | reverse complement strand
AGGTAGCTTAATATATTTAAGCTCTCCTCGATTTGGGCCATACCCGTTTTTATGTCCATGGACATATTTTTTTGCTTGGAGACAGCACTCTGCATCTTCTTCAAGACGAGCCGGATCTGGGCCAATTGCTCATCTTCATTGCCTTCGCAAGTTCCCAAGCTTGC
>NW_016162161.1:21944-37085 GCF_001687245.7 Rhagoletis zephyria | reverse complement strand
CGGCGGCTTTCTCCGTGCTCGTGGTGCCGGCATTTGCCTGCAGAGGAGTTTGTGGCGGGGAGCGCACAACTCTACTGCTCTTCCTGAATGCGCTGCATTCTTCCGCCATAACATCAATGTTGGTTTCATTTGTTTGTTTTATTTTATTCATTTCCAATCAATTGGGTCTCTTCAAGCCGCTATCTCCACACGTAGCACAGTCGCTTTTAAGTGTCCCGAAGTTCCCTTCTCTCAAAGGAGCAGGCCATCGCGAGGGTTGACACAAGTCCTTATGGGATATTGTGTTCAGAGCCAAGACAGCGCAAAACCAGGAGTAAATCTCAACTGGACCTGTGCGGCCAACTAAATGGCGACGTGTATTGAACGTATTTGAAGACCTGCTAGGGTTTTAACGAGACGGAGGCGATAGCAGCATTAGCCCACCAGCCATTTCTGTGAGGTATCACCCTCACATACTAAAGTGGCGGAATACTGCTCTCGCCAGCCCAATATCGAGCTAATCGTATACATGCTCCAGTATGCCATGAACAGGATCTAACTTGTCTCAATCCTAGGATGCTTTTTGGGAGGCGGCATCTGTTCGCCCGGACACAGGAGATTCATCAAGCATTTCTGATCTTTTAAATCAGGCCTTCGTCTCCTGCCGCTCTTGGTCTGGGACTGCTTATTGGTTATTCGCAGCTAACCTACCGGAGTAGGCCGTTCACGATCCCGGTAAGGTCCTGAGCTTAGCCCTTACCATTATTATTATTAATAATAATAATAATTATTATTATTATTATTATTATTATTATTATCATTATTATTATTATTATTATTATTGTTATTATTATTATTATTCTTTATTGATGAAAATAAAACCACCAACATTTCTAGCGCATTAGCTGCTGATTTTTATTTAACAATAAATAAAATAAAAGAACAAAAAAAAAATTAAATAATAAAGAAAAAAATCTCCTACGCGAAGACTCGATCTCGGATCTCTCAAGTGACACTCTAGCGCTCTGATCACTCGTCCATTGCGACTGTTGGACCAGCGCGAGCAAAATGGCACACATACATGCATCAGTTCACTGTCTCTGTTTGTTTTCACCACACATTTTTGGTGAAATTCTTTCTACTCTCTGGCTGTGTTTCATGGTATACTCGCTTTATACCACGTTCATTTTCGTAGTATAGGAACCAGCTTCAAACCACTTTGTACGATGGTATAATTGTGGTTTACAACGACAGACGTGTAGTATAGAATGCTAGTATAGTACATAAACCATATGTCTGTCAGGGCTATTAGACGACAATGTACTTTTAGCCGAACAATTATTCGTTTCATTACTCTCACTTACACCGTTGACGCGAGAAGAGTTGAGAGCATACGTGTTAGATGACAATGCACTTTTAGCCGAACAATTATTCGCTTCATTACTCTCCCTTACACCGTTGGCGCCAGATGGGTTGAGATTCTTAGATTTACAAACAATTGTTTTCCAATGTTAGCGTTGAAATGTCAGCCTCTTTGCAATTTAGTTTAGCTTGCATTGAGCGAACATCGGCATGTAGGGCATCACATTTTTGCATTAATTGCATTTTGTCCTCATGCAAAGAGTTAATTAGATATATAACGAGCGCATTCTCTGTTCTAAGAGCGGCGATTTCTTGCACAACCGTATTCAATGCTAATTGTAGCATATTATTGTTCTCATTCGGGTTAGAGTTCGATTTGTTTATTTGGGAGTGTAAAGGTGTGTTTATATTTACCTCAGAGTTCGCATTAACCGCAGGTTCAGCAACAACAACTTCATCCAAAGCAACGGAAGGCGGGAGTGAGCGAAGAGATGCACGACGCACATCCATACACACTTTACAATAGAATGGACTATTTGACGAGTTCAACTAATCAACATCGGCTGGTTTCAAGCCAACACAAAGCAAATGAAAAAACTCGTTGCAGTTTGTGCATTGCACTTTTGGTTTAGCGCGATCAACCTTTTGTTTACAAAAGCAAGGCATTGCTAATATTATTATTATTATTAAATGCCGAAAGCAATTCAATCTAATTAATGTCACCAAGAGTCAATGTCTCATTATATGATTTTTACCACATTAATATATATGTATAAAATTCAATTTAAACGCAGAAAAAAGCTAAAAATAGCAGAGCTGTAAAAAACATGTCCGTACTTTAGCTCGTCTTTTTCGGTATAACAAATTAGTTTAATAGCTCAATGAGAGAATTGAGAACTACACCAATTCATACCAACAGAGAACTTGGTGCATAAAATAGTGAGTAAAAATTTGTGAATGGGCCACCATTTTTCGAAGATCGACTTTTTTTGTGCAATTATTTGTTTATGCTTCACAACGATAAAAGAAAAATACATGCATTAGTAAATGGTTTCAAACTCGAAAGTATTGGACAATTCACCTTTACACAGCAATCAAAATGCTTTAAAATATGTGAATAGTTACACTTCACTTATGCTTGATGCAAAAAATGCACAAGATTCCACCGAACAATTATATTTGCCGTTCATAGAAGTAACACATTTAACCACGTCGCACAGTGCCGCCTAAGTGGGCAAAACTCTAAAAACTCGTGATATGCAATTTGAATGTGTTTGATATTTTTGTAAAGGCAATTTATCCACTAAAAAGTATTAAACAGAAATTTCCCTATAAAATAAATTATATGCCACCACGAAGCCACTTAATTCGACAAATTTTATACTAAGAATTTTAATAAGAGCATATCCATGCATAAGGGCAAATCTAAGAAAACAGGTAACCTTTGTGTTGTTTAGCTTTATTTTCACTGTTGTTTACTAAGTCAAGCTGGTTGCTTTTGGATATAATTAATTGACGTATACTTGAAGCCTCAAAAAAAATTGAATCAATTTTCTGCATAACTTTTGAATTATAGGTGTTTAAATTTAAAAAAATAATGAAAACAAGTGAATGTTTTATGTAACTTTTAAGACGGGCAAAATCAATTATGTCATAACTTTTAAAGCACACAATATTCTGATTTGAAATTAAATGGGCATTTAGCACTTCTGTTTACACTTCATATGTAGTAGGTAAGAAAAGTGTGCATTAAAAAATAACCAAATGGCAAGTAACTCAAAGTCCGTAACTCCACATTTCACAATTTTCAAAATTTTTAAATATGTATTGTATTCTACAAAGAATGTCGAATAATTTGATAGCTTAGCAAGAGGTGTGCTTTCAGAATAAACTAACTTTTAAAGATAAAATATTTTGCGATCTTCAGCGTAATTTTTATTCCGAAAACACCTTAATTGAAGGCACATTTGGGAAATACATCGAAACGATCTAAATCTTTCTAAAACTGCTAGTCCTTATAAAATTACATATACCTGTAAAACGCTTCAAAAAATTTGTCGCTAGAAGTGTGTAAAAACCTTGATTTACTACTTTAAGTGATGCTCCTTCTTTTAGTCAGAATATTTCGAGCGTGGTATCAAATCAAACTTTTTTCGACGAAGGTTCTGATAGTTGCTCTTACTTAATTGGAGCCTTCTAAATTCAATGGCGTCCCCAGTTTTGCACGATTGTCTTTACTTTTGGAGATAGCGGCACTTGAAACTTTGCTTAAATTTGAACTATTTTATAAAAAAAACTCCCTTAGTTCTGAAGATATTTTACTAAAATTTTGCACACGCTTCCTTTCCTTCACTATCTCATAAAATCATCGAAATCGGTTCACTCAAAAATCTAGCTTCCATACAACTGATTGTCCAGAGACGTTGTTTTGCGTTATAACTCCTCCAATTAAGCAAGTAAAAATTTAGTATAGGTTCACTTTAACATATAGCACGCATACAATTTATTATTCAGATATGAAGTTAGAGTTATAGCGCAAAAACACATATCTGAGATATCAGTTGTATTGGAGCTATATGTTAATGTGAACCTATTTCGATAATTTTAAGGAATAATTAAGGTAATATTAAAAAACTGTTATGTGCAAAATTTTTGTAAAATAACTTCAAAACTGAGGGAGTTACTTATAAAATAGTTAAAATTTAATCATATATTCAAGTATCGTTATCTCGAAAACCGGAGCCAATCTGGTAAAGCGGGGGATGCGATTAAATTTAGAACGTCCCAATCAAGTGAATTCAACTTTCAAAATCTTTGCTCAGAATTTACAACTTGAAGAACGTAATTTGAACCCAGCTTAGCACTTGATGTAAATGAATTACACTTATATTAATCGATTTATTAAGAGAATACGAATAAAATGATATATAAAACATAGGTGTGCTCACAAATTTAAATATTTTTTTTTTTGGAGACTGTACCAAGAATGATAGAATACAAGATTGCGCCAATCGAACTGAGAGCAACTGGGTGTGACGTCCCATTATTTTGAGAATGAGAGTGCAAAGAATAATTTTGAAGAAGAAGAGGAAGAAGCGAACAAGTGGTGCGAGATAGTGATGTAAAACTAGGTTGAATTGTACCTACTCTTCAGCTTCTTAAATTTGAACGTACATTAGGTACAAGCACATTATTTTAGGTACATTTGGAACGTAGTAAAATATTGTTTCATGTAAGTAGAAAAATTGTTATGGTACAAAAGGAAGATGTAATCCACCAACTACCAAAAATGTATGCACATAAAAATGCTTGTTTACTGTTTAGGTACGTGTATCTACTTTTAGGTACAATATGAAAATTTAGTATTCATCACTAGTGCGAAAAAATAATAATGTGACGTTAGCGAAAGGGTGGATGCTGTCAAATCGAGAAAGAGAGGACTAGCGGTCCGCGGAAGGCGCCACCTTTGTTTCGCTGCATCGTGAGACTGTACCTATTTTTTAGATTTGCCCATAAGCTCTTCACGGAAACAAATTTCAAAAATACATTCTTTGAAGAAAATGTCGGTTTGACGTTTTTTATTTTCATATAGATAGTAGAGAACTACAGGAATACAAATTTTGGAATAAAATTAAACCCAGGGTGTCCCTGCGGTATTTCAGAAAACCCATATGTTCAATTTTTTCCTTTGTCTGATACCCATATTGATATACATATTTCAGTTACCTTACTCCCTTAATTAAAGTGAATTTGATTTTTTAAACAGGTGGCAACCCTTATACGTGTCGTTTAGAAGTAAAGTATTTTTAAAACCATTTCAATTGATACCCATATTGTAATATCTAATTCACTTAACTTATTAAATAATTTTGATAAAATTTGTAACACGTGGTAATCCTTTTCAAAAACAAAAACTTTATTGCACATCTGCAGGCCAAGCCCTGTCATTTGACATCTCACTTTTGAAAATAGAACGAAGTATATCTACATATCTATCTAAATGACACAAGAACCAAAACTGTGAACTTCAAACTGCATTTACAGAGAAAGTATGAAAGTTATCCAAAAATTTTACTAAGAAGCGAATTTTCATTTAAAGCCGTCCATAATGCTATTTTTGCCCACTTCTATATGGAAGGTAAGCACTGTGTGTCGACTTTTTCGGAATGATTTCTAGAAAAATGCACTTCATAAGTGTTATAGCTTGAATATAATTTGATCTCTGCAATCCAAAAATGCATTTACCATGTTCTCCATCGTCTAACGTACGGGCCAAACTCCTTTTTTTGCCCCACTGTTTATGCTTTGCGCGACTGTCCCATAGACAGTACAAGCATGCGTATTTGGTGTATCCACTTAGCTGTCCTAATACGAAATTAATCATTCTTAGATCAACACAAATCCTCCATTGGTGTTCATTATATTTGATTTTGTAAAAGTAAAATATTTTGATAATTTTCTTTTAACTTTGTTGAATGAAAAATGGGAACTGGACCGTAATTGTTAATAATAATAGATTGGTCGTTGTTTACACAATATTTTAGTGTTTGGCCGAGCCTATCCGATTAGTGGCGATCGCTTTGATGTTGTCACACAAAAAGGAGGTACCTACAGTTTTACGCCGACTCCGATCGGCGATTGTAGATTGTGAGAAGCTGGTTTTCATGGCAGAAATACACTCGGAGGTTTGCTATGTATTGGCTGCCGAGGGGCGACCGCTATTAGAAGACAACTTTTTTGTTTATTTTTTATTTTTTGTGGTTTGTTGAATGGGGCCTGAACCCAGACCCCGGAATGGTAGCGCGCACTGCTAAAAATTACACCACAGCGGCTGCCGAACCATATTTGTTACCATTGTGTAAAAGAACACCCAAAAGGCTTCGTTTAGAACTGTCTATGAAAAGACGCCATTCATTTGGCTGGTATTCCGAAAGAACCATTTCTAGAACATGGCCTTGCACATCTGAAAAAACGTACATGTAAAATTTTTTTGTACTTAAATCAAAGAAATTCGGTACGTGGCATAAAAGTAAGGAAATATACCAATATGTCCCTAGATGGAGATAGAGATTCAGTTAAGTATGGCTGACTTCCAAAACGTCAATTGCATTGCATACGCACAAAGTATAATGTTCCATAACGCCGTACTACAAATGGTTGACAACAGGGTTTGAAATGCTTAAAGGCCTGTATGCAGCTCTTAAGAAAACGGTCAAGAAAAAATTGCAAAAAATTTCGTGTGTGTGTCCAAGGAATTTTGACATTTTTGATACTTCACAGCCTGTTGCCTCACTCTGTCCTCAAGAAATAATGGAACGGGCATATATTGCTGTTGCAAACCTGGGTTGCCTTCTGCTCTTTTTTCACAAAAAACTTTAGAAAACCGTAGTAGAAAGCGTAGTAAATTCCTTAAGAACTGCGTACTGCCTTAAGGAAATTTGACTCAAGAAAATTTCTTAGCCATTCCTTCTACGGCATTTTATATGGAGTTTTTGCTTTTCTTGAGAGCTGCATACAGGACTTAAGCAATATTAGCAAAAGCAACGAAAATATGCTAATGCTCTGCTTCTGAAGTTGTCTTGCTTCAAAGGCAATATTCTTGCTTTTGCCTTGTCTTCAACAAAAACGAACAGCCACAGCAGTAGCACGAGAAGAGCTGAGAGGCGAACGATCGTTTGTTTAGCAGCACGATAAGAAGTGAGAAGCAGCTCGTCAGTTGCTTCTGCTGTCATATTTGAAAAAATACGAATAGCCACAGCAGCAACACGTAACATGCTGGGAAGCAAACGATCGTTTGCTTTTCAGTACAAACTCGACGCTTTCTCAACAAATGAATTTTGCTGATGTTTGCATGATGAAAAGTGTGAAAGCAGAAGCAACGGAGCGGACATGAGTATATCCTGTGATACGACAAAACCAAGTAACTTGTCTTTTGTAAAATGCAGAAATATCAAGGTTTTTTGTGTAACTAATTTAGGTTTTTTATATCTTTTTGGTACTTGTTGTATTTCCATTTTACTTTATGGCTGCTAGAAAAAAGGTTGTTTTTCAAGAATTCGAAAATAGAAAGCAAGATTTTTACGTTTATGTATTTAAATTTGATTATTTAAAAAAAATTTTAATTGCAATAAACAATTAATCTTGTTCCTCATTTGGGTGTTGAAAGAGTGGCAGATTGTCTATAGCAGCTTCGAGGAAGTTCGGATTCAGCTTTACTTGAAATATGTTTTCCAAAGTTCAGCATGGAAAATGCACGTTCAATCGTCACCTGCTTTGTGAAAAAATCAATAAAATTTATTTTATTTATTATATTTAATTATTTTATTTATTTATTTACTCAATAAATACGCCAAATAAACTAAAAGGGACTCATAAAAACTTCAAAAATAAGACTTGTAAAATATATATACACATACATATTATATGTATTAGACTGTGTCAAACAAAACGAATGCGGTACAAAAATGTTTTCATTGCAAATTCTTATTTTTGCGAGCGCTAACTGAAAAATAAAGATAGAGGGCTGAAATTGTGCCGAAATTTTTTTTTGTAACTGACAACGAATTTTGATATGGGACCGAAAGAAAAAATAATTCGTTTTATTTGACACATTCTAATACATACATATGTATATACAATGGTTGAAATAATTATAGCCGCACCATATTTTGATAAGTTTTAACATATTATATTTGTTGTTATTTAATTTTGGTATTTTTTTTTAATATAGTTCATTCTTTAACAAAACCCGTGTAAATCCAAATTTCAAACTTTGTGCAATATTAAAAAAAATTTAGCAAACTTTATTAAAAATTTCTAGCTTTTTTAACTGGATTTCCTAGAAAGATTCGGAGTATGCAGTTTTTAACACATTGAATTCTAGTAGAATAAAGTGCAAGTTTCAAATGGCTAAAAATTACCGTTGATTTTTTTAATTTTTTTTTGTCGAAGATGTCACGGGTTTCTTCCAAATAAAAATAAATTTTGTGTATTTTGTTATATGGAAGCAAATATGACAAAAAAAATTCTAAAAAATCTACCGTAATTTTTAGCCATTTGAAACTTTTACCTTGTTCTACTAGAATTCCATGGAAATCTAATTAAAAAAGCTAGAAATTTTTAATTAGGTTTGCTGTTTTTTTTTTAAATATGGAACAAAGTTGGAAACTTGGAGTTACACAGGTTTTGTTAAACAATGAACTATATTTAAAAAAATAAACAAAATTACAACAACAACAATAATAAGAGGATTCACAAGACGTGTTAACCGTCGTATTAAGCTTAACATTTTTGTATGTAAAACAACGGTTAAAATGGTTTTAGGATGGCTAATTGTATATTGTTTATCAGATTAAAAACATTTCAGTATAGTTAGAAATCCTCTAAAAGCATTTTAACCGTTATTTTACATTAAAAAATGTTAAGGTTAAGATTTTACAACGTTAACTCATCTTGTGAATCCCCTAAATATATTAAAACTCGTCAAAATATGGTGCGGCTATAATTATTTATTATGATATATATACCTGAGTGGATGGTATTGCAAAGCAGACATTGCTTAAGGCGTAAATCTCTGGATCAGTAAACTGCTTTTCCTTCCAAAACGTTTGCGTCACTTCTTAGGATTGAAAGCTGCAGGTTTTTAATTTTTCTATGTACAACGTTAGCTTCAATACCTTGCGATAAATATTCCTTTAGTAATTCATCCTCAACATCAAAAAATTTGTTGGTTGTTTGATATGCACTTGAATTCGGAGTTGAACTCGCAATGCCGCCAGGGTTACTTTCATTAATTCTATCCCATATTGTTTTTAAATATTGTGTTGCTTCCATTTTTTGGTTCGCTGTTAGGGTGTGATGGAACCGAGGATCCAAATACAAACATGAAATCAAACTGTTATAACGCATTAACGTGGTTGTTGTTTTTTCGAAGGACTGCTATATCATATCACCAATTGTTTTAATTAGTGGGTGGTTCGTATCTTTAATAATTTTTACCGTGCATATTTTGCATTTGAGCCATTGTGCGTAGAAATTACCATAGTGAAGTTACTCTTCTTGCAATATTTTTGTTTTTTTTTGCAATGGACTAAATACGAGGCAATAGCTGTCGATGAATTCCCAAAAGGAGTCATCAATCTCGAAATTTTCGTTTTGGGTGTTATATTTAACGGACTCGATTTTTGTTAGAACGTCTTTTGCTGCCTTCAAATTGTCTACCATTGTGAAGGTCGATCCCCATCTTGTTGGACAGTCTAGTTGCGGCATCTTCAATTGCTTCAATTCAAAAATATCTCGTTATCCGTTTGTTGTTTTTCTTAAATATTTGGCAAATTACGGGATGCTAATAAGTACTTTGTTATAGCTGAGAATTTTGTCACGTCAAGAGCACAAAGTTGCGCAGTATGAGCTGCACAGCGGCAAACTTGAATGTTGGCCAATAACATATCTGGTATTTCCTCCACGAGTTCAATTTTTTTGAGATATTCATCATTTGTGCAGCCTGCTTCATATTATTCCGATTCTTCTTCGGAAACAAAAGATTATATTTTAGTTGCTTTGAGCATATTTGCGCCATTATCCGACGTAACTGACACTATCTGTCTTAAAGCAATGTTATATTTTTTTAAGATTTTTATAATTTCGGTGGCTAGGTTTTTGCTTGTACTCGATCCAGCACCCCTCAATTCTATCATCCCTAAGATGCGTGATTTTATCAGCCCATTACTTATAAATTGAGCGCTAATGCCAAAAATGCTTCGGCATAACAGCGTAGCACTGTCGATTTTTAGTTAGATCAATCTATTTTTTACTTCAGCGCTTATTTTGTTTCGTACATTGTTTGCAACTAATTGCAATGTTTTCTTGCAGTTGGACCCATTCAAACATATTTGTTTCCCGTCTGTGGCTTTAAGGCCTTCACAAATGGGATTTAAAATATTTCTCATATTAGGCGAATTTAATATATTAAAAGGAATAGAATCTTCGGTAACAAGACCAATATATGAACGCAGTAGCTGCTTTTTGTTAATTTCAATTTTAATTTTCTTTTTGCGTATCACTTTTGATAAAGAACTTGGTCCTGAAGTGNTGAATTCGGAGTTGAACTCGCAATGCCGCCAGGGTTACTTTCATTAATTCTATCCCATATTGTTTTTAAATATTGTGTTGCTTCCATTTTTTGGTTCGCTGTTAGGGTGTGATGGAACCGAGGATCCAAATACAAACATGAAATCAAACTGTTATAACGCATTAACGTGGTTGTTGTTTTTTCGAAGGACTGCTATATCATATCACCAATTGTTTTAATTAGTGGGTGGTTCGTATCTTTAATAATTTTTACCGTGCATATTTTGCATTTGAGCCATTGTGCGTAGAAATTACCATAGTGAAGTTACTCTTCTTGCAATATTTTTGTTTTTTTTTGCAATGGACTAAATACGAGGCAATAGCTGTCGATGAATTCCCAAAAGGAGTCATCAATCTCGAAATTTTCGTTTTGGGTGTTATATTTAACGGACTCGATTTTTGTTAGAACGTCTTTTGCTGCCTTCAAATTGTCTACCATTGTGAAGGTCGATCCCCATCTTGTTGGACAGTCTAGTTGCGGCATCTTCAATTGCTTCAATTCAAAAATATCTCGTTATCCGTTTGTTGTTTTTCTTAAATATTTGGCAAATTACGGGATGCTAATAAGTACTTTGTTATAGCTGAGAATTTTGTCACGTCAAGAGCACAAAGTTGCGCAGTATGAGCTGCACAGCGGCAAACTTGAATGTTGGCCAATAACATATCTGGTATTTCCTCCACGAGTTCAATTTTTTTGAGATATTCATCATTTGTGCAGCCTGCTTCATATTATTCCGATTCTTCTTCGGAAACAAAAGATTATATTTTAGTTGCTTTGAGCATATTTGCGCCATTATCCGACGTAACTGACACTATCTGTCTTAAAGCAATGTTATATTTTTTTAAGATTTTTATAATTTCGGTGGCTAGGTTTTTGCTTGTACTCGATCCAGCACCCCTCAATTCTATCATCCCTAAGATGCGTGATTTTATCAGCCCATTACTTATAAATTGAGCGCTAATGCCAAAAATGCTTCGGCATAACAGCGTAGCACTGTCGATTTTTAGTTAGATCAATCTATTTTTTACTTCAGCGCTTATTTTGTTTCGTACATTGTTTGCAACTAATTGCAATGTTTTCTTGCAGTTGGACCCATTCAAACATATTTGTTTCCCGTCTGTGGCTTTAAGGCCTTCACAAATGGGATTTAAAATATTTCTCATATTAGGCGAATTTAATATATTAAAAGGAATAGAATCTTCGGTAACAAGACCAATATATGAACGCAGTAGCTGCTTTTTGTTAATTTCAATTTTAATTTTCTTTTTGCGTATCACTTTTGATAAAGAACTTGGTCCTGAAGTGTCGGAAGTTTCGACAGTATTTACATTGTGTAGTTTCAGTAAGTGTGCTTTTAGATTTGCAATTCTATTGTTTTTAAGTTTATTTTTACATGTTTTACATATAGCAAAACCGTCGTTCNACGTCAAGAGCACAAAGTTGCGCAGTATGAGCTGCACAGCGGCAAACTTGAATGTTGGCCAATAACATATCTGGTATTTCCTCCACGAGTTCAATTTTTTTGAGATATTCATCATTTGTGCAGCCTGCTTCATATTATTCCGATTCTTCTTCGGAAACAAAAGATTATATTTTAGTTGCTTTGAGCATATTTGCGCCATTATCCGACGTAACTGACACTATCTGTCTTAAAGCAATGTTATATTTTTTTAAGATTTTTATAATTTCGGTGGCTAGGTTTTTGCTTGTACTCGATCCAGCACCCCTCAATTCTATCATCCCTAAGATGCGTGATTTTATCAGCCCATTACTTATAAATTGAGCGCTAATGCCAAAAATGCTTCGGCATAACAGCGTAGCACTGTCGATTTTTAGTTAGATCAATCTATTTTTTACTTCAGCGCTTATTTTGTTTCGTACATTGTTTGCAACTAATTGCAATGTTTTCTTGCAGTTGGACCCATTCAAACATATTTGTTTCCCGTCTGTGGCTTTAAGGCCTTCACAAATGGGATTTAAAATATTTCTCATATTAGGCGAATTTAATATATTAAAAGGAATAGAATCTTCGGTAACAAGACCAATATATGAACGCAGTAGCTGCTTTTTGTTAATTTCAATTTTAATTTTCTTTTTGCGTATCACTTTTGATAAAGAACTTGGTCCTGAAGTGTCGGAAGTTTCGACAGTATTTACATTGTGTAGTTTCAGTAAGTGTGCTTTTAGATTTGCAATTCTATTGTTTTTAAGTTTATTTTTACATGTTTTACATATAGCAAAACCGTCGTTCTCATTATTATCAAAAAACTTCCAAATTTCATTTTGCTTATTTCGCGCCATTGCCGTTAAAAACACTAATAGCCACCGATCTGTTTGACACACATTCACAAACTGAAGCAATTAAAAAGCAGAATCAATGACAAAAGAAATACATTCATAGCTCAAAACAGTCGATGGCGACAGTTACAATATTTGCCGAAGCGAATATTGTGCTACTGGTCAAAATCATAAGCAAGCAAAATGAAATTTTTCAAACCGATGGCTGCCGAAGGTGACGCGCATTTTATTAGTAATCGTTTTCCGCGTTAGCTTCAACTCAAGCTGCCGTTATTTCCGGCAGCATAACCACAAGCAAAAGCAAATGAAATACAACTTATTGCAGTTTTTTAAACACTGGTTGACAATGCATACTTTTCCAAAACGCATCCGAAAAGTTATCGAAACGCATTGTTAGAGTAATCAGCGCATCAGAAACCAAGTTGATGCTTCGTTTGTTTTTGGTTGCGATTGGCGTTGTTAAAATGGAAAATTACGGAAGGGTATTAATTGTTATATTGAATATTCAAAATATGCAATGTATGTGGTTGCAATGTTTCGCAACTTTGCATATACCAGCAGTTTAAATACCGTAGTAGAACAGTGTCCAAACATTGTATTGGTGGGTTTTGGAAGTCAGCCTATGTTCCAAGTATACACCATTTAGGATGTCAACGCTTTTTGAGAAGTTCAGCAGTGCTTGAAGCCCAAGTGTTGTCACGTCTTCAAGATTATTGAACTCTGGAGCTCCGAGATATTTCAATCGTATTTTGATACAGCAGGACAAAGAGTTATGATGTGTCCTAGGGTCTCGTTTGTTCCCGTGCCCATGCACTTCCTGCAAACATCTCTGACAGCAAACCCTATTTTGCTTGCGTGCGATGCCAACATGTTATGTCCTGTTAGGACACCTTTAATAGTTCTGCAGTCTCTTCGTACCAGCGATAGATAAACCGGGTTTGTGTCCCTTTTTCCAGTCTGCACATTATTTTAAAGATTTTACAGCGGCGGCAACATCGAAAAAAAAATATAGAAAAAAGGTTTTTTCTTAACAGCGGTCGCCCCTCGGCAGGAAATGTCAAACCTCAGAGTGTATTTCGGCCATGAAAAAGAGCTTCTCATAAAAATACAATCGTCGTTCGGAGTCGGCGTAAAATTGTAGGTCCCTCCCTTTGCGTGACAACATCAAGGCGTGCGCCACAAATCTGAGGAGAAGCTCGACCATACACTAATATATGTGTAAGCGCCAATCTATTATTATAATTAGCGTATTCCGTCTCGATATAGTCTGCTTTTTCAGTCTGGTCTATTTCGTTATAAAGATTTTTAAGCTGTTTCGGAATGTTATTCTCTAGTTCTAGAACCAAGTGGATTCCGCTCTTGGCAGTCGCATCCACAATTTCGTTACCTCTAATGCCCTTGTGGTCGGGGACCCAATAAATATGCAGTCGACTGGTTGCTGCTGCCCTATATATGGCTTCCCTGCTTTTAAGGGCATTTTGTGACGTAAATTGGTATGATTGTCGCTGCTTGACTATCTACGTATATATAACTTTACGAGTTGTTTTCAGTCAGCGCCTGTTCTCACTGCTGTGATCCGACAGCTTGAATCTTGTATTTTCTTGTAAAAAGAAACTTTTTCGTTTTATCTGCATAGATCCCTAAACCTGCGCGAGTAGTCCATTGGTTTATAGTAGCGATGGGCATAATGTGCACATACGGGCAAAATGCCCAAACGTGCAAACCGCGAGCAAATGTGCAAACAGTTGGGTAAATGAGGTGAAGTAATTATGCCCGGGGGTGAAACAGAAAATTTGCGCGAATTGCTTCTGTATGTGTGATCGGAATGAGAGAACAAGTATATGTGAGTACTCACGAACTTTCCTAAAAGCACCAAAACTTCGGACAAATCAAAACATCAACAATTTTTTTTCAGTAAAATTTAATATGCGTCTATACTACATTAGTGATCGGTCCAAGATATAAGTATTGTTGTATTTATCAAAAACCAAAATAAATAGTAACGCACTAATAACGATTTTAAACTTTTATAGAACCAATTGAATTTTCACTTTAATTCATCAAGATATATATTTTATTTGAAACAATGCATTTATACACATATGTATGTACATACTATAGGACTAGTGTTGCAAGCAACGCTTTTTCGCCAATAAGGGTGTTGTGCAGCAGTTCAAGGTGGTGGAAATTATTTTAGCACTAGAGAAATGGATAGAAAAATATTTCAGTGTGCTTGAACATCTCAGGTTTAACCGAAATATAAATGTATTTAGAATATCATACTCGTTAAATAATGATTAGATAATGCTAATGATTGCTAATTAACCTTCTTTTGTGAAATTCTCTAATTCATTAAACAATTAGAATTAGTT
>NW_016162161.1:0-12578 GCF_001687245.7 Rhagoletis zephyria | reverse complement strand
GAATTAGTTGAACTAATTCTAATTGTTTGATGAATTAGAGAATATAAACCAATTGCATCAATTGCTAATTCTAATTGGAATTTAACATGTATGTAGAATATTTATTTTATTTATACATACCCATTTTTATTTTACAGTATCGAAGTTGTTGCTCAAATATTTGGAATTTAGTATTTAAGTTAACTGTGAAATATATTGAATGCACAAATCAAATTATGGGAACGATTTATTCACATGGAATTGGAAACAGGGCTGATGATATACTTTAAAAAAAATTGTAAATTTGCGAAAATATCTTTTCAGCATATGAATATACTTCTTAACTTTTTGCCGAAAATACATACAGGCTCGAAATTATGCCAGTAACTTTCAAATATCGTCTCTTGGATGGAAAATTTCCGTAAGCATAATTTTGACAGTTTTTAGTTAAAGATGCAGTTATATATTTTAAACTAAGATATTTCGATTTTTTGTTAACAGTTTTTTGGGTATCTTCTTTAGTTTCCGAGTAATTGACTAAAATGTTTTCGGTAATTTGGCACAAATTACGTTAGTAATGCTGTCGTACTAAACTAATCAAGATCTTTCAAATAGCGTCATGTGTTTTTAAATATCTGCTTTAGTTTCCGACATATTCAGCCTTATCATGAGTTTAATTTTCTCGAACCGAGTCACCTTTTCACTTTTCGTTTCCGTGTATTCAATACGGGTGGGTGAAAAAATTCTGCCGAAACTCACGATTAGGCTAATTAACAAAAAAAGTTTAGCTTGTATATTTATCTCTCTAACGCATTAATTCTATATCCGTCAAGACCAACGCCCGACGCCGTTATATCTGTATTTAATAACGGATCTATGACAAAATATTCAAGAAATGTGTTCGTAGATTTTTATTTACTTCATTTCATACATTAATATTGATCTGACTTTTTTTTAATAAGTACCAGGAATAAATATTTACCAAAAAACTATTTCACTTAAGCAGAACCAACTTTTAGTTGCTCGGAGCTAATTTTGGAATGCTTCATAAAATATTTTGAAATGGCCTTTAGAAACGGCAATGGAATTTCGAATTCAAGGAATCGCGAATATAAGCTGCCTTCCGTTTGGCATATTTGCGGGTTAAACCTTCAGAAAGTTACCAAAAAAACATTTTCTATTTTTATTTATTATATATTTTTGAAATAAAAATACTCCACCTTGTACACCAAAAAATTTCTTTAAACCATCTTGCGCAGCAGTTTGTTGATCTTATCTTCACGGTTACCGAAATCACCAACCTCAACGTAGTGATTAGCCCTCTTTCGCCAGCCGCCGGTTGGTGTTGAGCTTGAATGGCCAGAGGAAGTTGGAGGCTTTCTTGAAGTGGGATCCAACAGTGAATATTTCGTTCGCCAAATAATCAACGCACTGAATATCGTGTGCTTTGCGCAATTTGCGTTCGATCACAAAGTTGTCAGAGATTGAGACACGTTGATGGTTGTGCTTGATAATTCCACGTTTGTAAATCAATTCATGAACTGACTTAAGATTTGGATAACCCCATGTGATATAGGGTTCGGCAATGCGTAGCATATTAATGATTAAATTTGATGAATAAACCGTGGTTAATGTGGCGAAAACGGAACAACAGTAAAACTTTACGCACTTTTGGTGCAACTTTGTTGATACCGCGGATACAGATCACAAAAGACAATTTGTCTTCTGCAGGCACGTAGAATGGGCCGCGTTTCTTTGCCAGACGGCGCAACTTATTCTCACGGCGTCCATCACGGAGATAGTTTGCTTGATATTTCTCAGATGCACCAAGTTTTCACGTTTGCGGAGTGCAATCTCAGCAGAGCGCTTTAGTTTACGCTTGATCAGGGTAGCACGTTTGCTGACCTGATTCTTGCTGAACTTCAGCTATGACTCGGGGACAGCAGGCAGCTTCCTGGAAGGTGGTTTGCCCTTTGCTTCGGGCTTCTTACCGGCCGTGGTGGCAGTCATCTTAACTTGTAACTTAGCACGTTGAGAAGATGAAAAAAATTTCGCCAAATCTTTGGAGCACATCTTAAATAACGCCACTCGATTTATAACATTTCTATTGAGCAAAATTTCATTTAATTAAATACTTTTTTAATACATAAGAAATGCTGCAACCAGGCACTTACTTTCCCAAATTCCATCTTGCTTATCGGCATAAATTTTCAAATGCGCCTGTGCTGCTACTTCATACTAATAACTTCATTTTCAAACGGCGCCTTCTTTGTTGCCTCAACATATCCTAAAAAGACATAAAATTTACATTAAACAATAGAAATCGCAAAAATTAGCAAATAAAATACTCCCTTCAATTTTTTTTGTTGTCAAATTTCTGAGAAATGTGAATTCACCACGATGTAATCCAGAAAGAACAAGGACCCGGGATGTAATTTTAAGTAAACCTAACATTCAGTGGCAATGCGCAGAGCGTTCCGAGTAGCAAAATTAATTTGTATCAAATATAACATTAAACGGTGGTTATAATAGACTTTTTAATATTATTTTTCAGAGTACATACATTATATGGTATTTCTTTCAACAATTTATGCACTATGTGCATATTTTTAAATTTTTCTTAAGTTTCTTTCATTGGTGCTGAAAACCAACCATGCGTGTAAGAAATTGTGTGCTACCTAAAATTTCACCTCTGGAAACTTTATCCCCATAAAGGACTTCACCACAGTTTTTTTACTGGATATACTGAGGTTCAGTTGGTCGCAAATTTTCAAAGGGAGGGGTTGTTCTTGCGCAGATAATTTTTCTTTAGAAATTTGCTTGGATAAAAGGACAATCATGCGCAAAACAACCTTTTTATATGACGGTTTTCTACCGACTGAGCCTAGTAGCAGCGCTCGGCTCTCTTATTTGCGAACACATGCGCAAGCAAGATCGTTAACACGTTATTGTTGGCCAGTATGAATTAGCACATACTATTTTTTACATATGTATAATCAATTTTAACTTTATTGATTTATTAATAAAAAAAATAAATTTGTCGGCATTTCATGACGTTGAATTATTTTTAATAAATAGGCTACAAATATAGTTGGAAATTGTTCCTCTATAAACAAAAAGGGGAATATAATAGCCTTTGGCAATATACATTGCATAAAATGGGTTAATACACGTACACGGTCATTGCATACCCTTTCGGTTTTAAATTTTTACCCCGCATCAAGCACCTGCTTGCCCGCGCTGCTGCGCGCGAGCTGTTCTGCCGCCCATCCCTAGTGTATAGAATTGAGAGCTCCATTCATTATATCACTTATGGTGTCTGGGTATTTTTCGGTCACCATTTATGCAATTCCGCATAAAAAAGGCAATCCCGCAAGCTTGCGGGATTGAGTTCATGAATCCCGCGGATCCGCGGGATTTGCGGTATCAAAAATATCATATTATTTTCTCTAAACAGTTATATTCAAAATTGATATGTAAAAAAGACGATTTGATTTAGAAAATCTACGTATTTACATTTAATTAGGTTGACTTTTTTGATAATATTTCCAAAGGAATGATAGTCTTTTAAAGTTCCATCTTTTAAATTCGACCTTATTTTATTGCACAATCAGGAACTTTTGATTTTGGTGATTATGCATAGTTTCGTAGGTATTTGGTCAAAATCGCTATATCTGTTGGGTATTTTCAGAAGAAAATGTATCATAATTTACAGTGGTGTTTTATCCGATCTGAAGCAATAGCCGCTCGCTGTAATCCCAAAACTAGGTAAAACATCAGTGATTGTGGATTATTCGAATTTAAGTTGTCCTGTTTTTCCACGTAACTTTGTTACCGTCAGCGTTAAAGTAATATATTCTATATAAAATACTCTTAACCAAAGGTAAATGTGTGCCTCTAATAGAACCAGAGTTATGAGTATTTGAAATTTAGCATCAGAAAGGAAGCTCAAATATCAATTTATCCGCTGCACACTTATTTTCCGATAGAAACGGACTGTTCTACACTTGTATAATGTGTTCAAAAATCGGTAAGAGTACAAAGTTTAAGCTAGTTATCAAGGAGAACATTTTCAAATTTTAATCAATTACGCAGGACCACAAAAAAAGGCGATGAAAGGTTAATAAAACCAGACCAGTGTTTTACATGTTTTTGAGGTCGTTGAAACCGAACCGTTAAGTTCGTTTTGCTTCATCACGTCGGGATTTGTTTCTAACCTCAAAACACCTTGCGAAAGTTTACCCCGTCGTAGCAAGTGCTCCCGTTGTTTTGTTTGAACATATGAATTCCCAGAAGATAATTTAGGTATTCTAAAAGGCCTACCCTGAGGACTGAAAATGCTTCCCTGCGGAAGGGCTTATCCATTTACAATTTACGCGAATGCTTAAATTTATAAGAGAATTTATACAAATTTTAATCAATTATGCAGGACCACAAAAAAATGCGATGAAAGGTTAATAAAACCAGACCAGTGTTTTACATGTTTTTGAGGTCGTTGAAAGCGAATCGTTAAGTCCGTTTTCCTCCATCACGTCAGGATTTGTTTCTAACCTCAAAAAACCTTGCGAAAGTTTCCCCCGTCGTAGCAAGTGCTCCCGTTGTTTTGTTTGAACATATGATTTCCCAGAAGATAATTTAGGTATTCTAAAAGGCCTACCCTGAAGGGCTGAAAATGCTTCCCTGCGGAAGGGCTTATCCATTTACAATTTACGCGAATGCTTAAATACAAAATACATACAAAAAAGAATGGAATGTAGAGTGCAAGGCTTCTTGACTGTCTGAAAGGCCATTCGGAAGGGCTTTTAATTCCTGAAATTATCTAGTGGGTTATAAAATGATGTATATTTAATACAGCCATGCACGGCGAACATTTTGGCGATCGCGTTCACAAATCGCATTCGTCTTTTTAATTTTTTTCTGTAGTCTCGCAAATCCCGTTAGCGAGATCCCGCATTTGCGGGATTTGAGTCCCTAACTGCAATGTTATCAGCATATGCGACTAGTTTGGGTGGTCTCCCTTCAAATTTATTTAGTAGGTCGTTTGCCACAAGCAGCCGTAAGAGCGGTGAGAGCACCCCTCCCTGTGGTGTGGCCTTTACCGTCTGCTTAGTTAGCCTGGCTTCTCCCCATTCTGCTCTAATTCGTCTACTGCCTAAAAGGGTTTTTATCCATAGCAGATTAGCAGGTTCCACGTTGTTTGCTTGGAGGCTACCTAGAATAGCTTCTCTTGATACGTTTAAAAGCTCCGCCGATGTCTAAGAACACACCTAAAGCGTAATCCTTGTGTTCCACAGTTTTTTCTTTATTCGTTTGTAGAGCACGCAATGCAGTCTCTGTCGATCTTCCTTTTAGGTATGTGTGTTGCGCTTGGGATAAGCCGCCTTGCATTATGCCGTCTCTTATGTGTGTGTCTAGGATTTTCTCCAGCGTTTTTAGAATGAACGAAGTTAAACTGATGGGTCTGTATTCTTTCCAGTACACAGGCACATAGTCCACCCTCAGACATCCCATGTATATCGTGTCTAGCCATGGGATCACCTTCCTGACCTTCTGAATCATGACCGAAAACATCAATCAGTTCCAGGGGACTTGAATGGATCAAAACTGTCTACTGCCCATTCAATCTTGCTTGTAATAATGCTGAGTGGCTTGTCATTCACGTTTTCTTTTTATACCTTTCATGAGCATGAAATGGTATTATAACTTTGGTCCGATGTTTGTAAGTACCAGAACAAAAAGAGATAGACCCATTAAAATATATACTTATATGATCAGAACGTCGAGCTGAGTTGATTTAGCCATGTCCGTCTGTCCGTCTGTCCGTCTGTCCGTCTGTTTGTATGCAATCTAGTCTCTCAGTTTTCGAGATATCCGGATCAAATTTGGTAGGTGGGTGTATTTTTATAATGTATTAATCATTTGTCGGAACCGGAAGAATCGGACCACTATAACATATAGCTCCCATACAACTGATTGTTCAGATATGAGATTTTTCGTTATAACTTCTTCATTTATGCAGCTACGAACATGAGATTTTGCAGTATTTGCACCCATTATCAACAGAATACTTACAGTGAAAATTACAAAGATCGGGTCACTATAACCCATAGCTCCCATACAACTGATTGTTCAGATATAAAATTTTTCGTTATAACTCCTCCATTTATATAGCTAGGATCATGAAATTCCGCACTGTTTTCAATAATTATTAACAGAAAACTTACAGTGAAAATTAAAAAGATCGGGTAACTATAGCCTATAGCTCCCATACAACTGATTGATCAGATATGAGATTTTTCGTTATAATTCATCCATTTATGTAGCTTTGACCATGAAATTTCGCGCTGTTTTCACTCATTATCAACAGAAGACTTACAGTGAAAATAACAAAGTTCGGGTCACTATAACCTGTGGCCCCCATACAACTGATTGTTCAGATATGAGGTCTTTTATCATAACTCCTCCATTTATGCAGCTAGGAACATGAAATTTCGCACCATTTTTGCTCATTATCAACGGAATACTTACAGTGAAAATAACAAGGATCGGGTGACTATAACATATATGTATCTTCCATACATCTGATTGTTCAGATATGGGATTTTACTGTAAAACTCCTTTATTTGAACAGCTAAAACCGATAAATTTCGTAAGATATTTTATAAATAATAATACAAAGTCTACTGAGAAAATCGTCAAAATCTATGCTGTATAAGCTTTATCTCCTATACCACTGATTGTTCAGATACCAGTTTTTGCGATATATCTCCTTTATGTAGGAAACTAAACCCAATAAATTGTGTTACCGGTTTACATACCGATCACATAGCAGTGAAAATCACTTAGATTGGTGCCATATAAAGTATATCTTCCATACCTCTGATTGTTTAGATGCGATTTTTTATATAAGTATGTAACTCCTCTATCGATGTATGCAGATGTATTCAAAAGCAGTAATCTGTCCAAGTAAAATTTGCAGATGTTCATGAAAGGTATGAAGCCTTCGGCATAGCCGAAGACAGCGCTGCTCTTACTTGTTAGATTCTATATCTGTCAAGTCTACACATCCTGGAAAGTGCGTATCGACGAGGACCTGCAGCGATTCTTCGAAGCTTTCAATCCATTTATCATCGTTTTTGCGTTTTAACATTGGCGTGGACGGTTGCTTGGACAGTAGATTCCTCAACCTTGCCACTTTATTTGCATTCTCCATGCTGCCGCTGAAGTCCTTCCACGATTTCTTCTTGGACCAACGGATTTGTTATAGCTTTTTAAGATGTATTTGTACTCCTCCCATCAGAATTCATTGTCGGTTGCCTTACACTGCAAGAAGAGCTCACGTAATTCGCGCCTGTGCTGTTCAAGTTCCCAGTTCCACTACGTGGGCATGGAATTTTGTAGGCTTTGCAGAGACCCGTGGTGATTATCACCACACTCTTTTCAATCTCAGCGTGCTCGAATCTTTTCCCCTCTACAATCTTCCTATAGAGATCCCGGTTTGTGTTTCTTTGGTTCCTCAGCAATATTTAATTATATGTACCCACCTTTCAATTATCTACCCGTATCATTTTATTTGTAAAAAGCGTTATGTCTAGAACGTTCTTCGAGTGGGTCCAAATTAAGTAGAGACTCACCTCTTTCATTGATGTCCGCGCTCCCCCAAATAGTGTAATGCGAGTTTGCATCGGTTAGTGTTAATTTAAGAGTTTTTACATTTTTTAACCACTACCGCCGAACTATGTAACGAAATGCCGATTTCGTGCGATAAAGTCCATTTTGAAAATTTTATATTTTCCTTGAAACTTTCATTAAATCTATAAACTGATATTATTTGTGGCTTAATTCTCAAATTTAATGAAATTTTATTATTTATTCTCCAAGTAACAAGCCCTCAAAGTTTGCCGAAAGTACTCAAATCAGATACCAATTTTCCTATCGTAAAAAACATCGACTTAATCCTTTTTTTCTTTTAATGTATGCCAGTTATGTTATTTTTGTTAAAAGTGTTTGTTTGCCAATACTGTTATGAATCTTTGGCGTATTTTTTACAAATCAAAATTTCAGCAATTCATTATTATAGTCCGGGAGATAGCGACAGTTTTTAGTGACTTATTTTATCGTCGATAAAAGTATAAGATTTTTAATATAATCACGTAAATCACGAAAACCAACCACTTACACCCAGTTAGCGGGACAACGCCTTGCTAGAGCATTATCATTAATAATAATAATAATAATCCCAACGGTTTTTACCCTTCACAAATGCAAGTACACCTTTAGCCTTGTTGACTGTCACATTAATATGAAGATTAAAATTAAGCTTAGGATCCATTGTGATACCAAGTTGCACAAAATTGTATAGCAGGTTATGGTTACTTATTGTATAATACCATGTTCTGACCGACATCGAAAACATGTTTTCGTTGGTAAAACTGGTTTTCGACCGAAAGCTTGTGTTTTCGTCCATGTAAAATCTGTCAAACGAAAACTAGTTTTCGCTGAAAACCACTTGAAAACTCACGTTCCACTCATTCCAATCGGTGTCTGCACTAGTTTTTTTCGATTATTTATCGAAGTGGAAGTCATATTTTATCATCTTTAATACGCCATTTCGGATTTATTGTTAATTGGCTGGCAAAAGTAAAATAAGAATGAAAGTAAGAGGTTGCTAATGAAAAGAAAATGAGGGAAAAGCATTTTGGTTTTGTTTTTGTGTAGCAAAACTGTAATCAGAGGATGTAAGAAATGTCAACGAAAACACTAACAGCCGGTGTGAACAGTCTTCAGCCCACAATCCCAAAACACGTTTTCAAAGTGTTTTCGTTGTCGGTCAGAACATGGTATAAGAGGCGGGATGAACAGCACTTCGCGAGAAGCACATAACTTTACATTTCTTAAGATTTAGAGGCATAAGATTTACTTGACACCAGTAAGCCATGCTGTTTAAGTCTGATTGTAGCAAAGACCTTTCTTTAATTGAAGCGTACGATTNATGCTGTCTAAGTCTGATTGTAGCAAAGACCTTTCTTTAATTGAAACGTACGATTTATAAAGCTTTACATCATCTGCATACATTAAAATTTTGGAAAATTGTATACCTGTAGAAATATCGTTTATAAAAAGCAAGAACAGCTACCTTGAGGGACTCCTGAAGTAACATAAATGACGTCAGAGATAGTATTTTTTCACTTTTGTGATCTATCATAGAGGTATGAAGAGATCCAACGTAAAAAATTAGGTGGAAGACCAATAACATCATGTTTATAGATGAGCAACGAGTGGCACTTTTTGTCAAATGCTTTACTGAAGTCAGTATATATAACATCAACAGTTTTGCTTTCACTAAATGCTTTTGAGATATAGGATGTTAATTCGAGTAAATTTGTAGAAGTTGATTTGCCCTTGCAAAATCCATGTTGACTATATGAAATGCTAGAAGAGATAGAATGCGTCAACTGATTTGTTATAATTGCTTCAAATAATTTAGGAATTGCAGAAAGCTTAGCTATTCCCCGGTAGTTCTCCACTGAAGATCTGCTACCGCTTTTATGTAACGGGGTTATGAACGATTCCTTCCATATAGTTGGAAAAACGCCCTCTTTAAGAGTCAAATTAAATAACGCTGTTAATGGATCATAGAGATAATCAGCACAATTTATAAGAATACAAGTAGGGATCTGGTCAGGACCATAACTGAAGGACTGCTTTAAGGATTTCAGATAAACTACTACATCATCGGGAGATATTACTGGGATATTTATTGAGTTCATTGGACATAGTTTAAAAGGATAGTCAATGTTAGCATGTGAGTTAATGGAATAATTGGATTTAAAAAACTGAGCGAACATGTTAGAAATTGTTTGATTATCACTAGAGACGGTATTTTGATACTTCATGGCGGAAGGAAACCCACGTACATTTCGCTTGGAGTTTACGAAGTCATAAAATGATTTGGGGTTATATATTATACGCCGTTTGATTTTACACAAGTAAGCTTTATAACACTTTTTGTTTAATTCAAAAAACTTATGACGCAAAAGTGAGTATTTTCCATTTGTGTAATCTAAAAAGGTTTTTTTTTGTGTAGTCTAAAATAACGTGACTTTCTGTAAAGAATTTATCAGTTCTTTAGTGAACCTGTGTTCTGAGTTCTTTAGAGAACTGTGTTTGTTCTTCAGGAACACACAGGCGTTTAGGCACATACTTTTCAAATAATTTATGTACAGTAAAATTAAAATATGCAACGCTTTGCTAAACTTTTTCNCTTGGGTACTGCAATTTTGACCATCACTTATAACTTCGTAAGATACCTCCATAGCAGGGTGGTAGACATCTTCGGGCAAAACTAGTGGATCACGTTTATTTACAACGGACTCAGATGCCTCATCAATATAAACAAGGTCGAATACTTTACCAAACTTATTGTGAAGTACATTAACCTGAGTTAGGCAGAGTTCAGCCATCTCCTCTAAAAATAAGTTGTTGCACGCAGGTACGATATCATTGTCACTGATGTTCCATGCTTGGTAAATTAAAATCACGCAACACAATTATTGAATCAGAGGGTTTAGTCAGTAAATTAACTGATTTCAGTAAAGAGATGAGTCGTGAATACACCAATGTGTCAGATCGGGGAGGAATATAGCATAGAGCTAAGTAAAAAGACCCTTTTCCAGCCTGAATCAATGTGTGGAAGACTAACTTCTTCAGATGGTATTGAAGAGTCTACAGCGAAGAGTACGCCACCGCCGATTCTGTCCTCCCTATCTTGTCTATAGATATGATAATTATTTGCAAGAATCTCTGAATTGAAAATGTGAGGCTTCAGCCAAGTTTCAGTAAAAGAAAGAATATTATAACTACATTCAAGGCCTTTAAGGTATATGTTCGTTAATTTAGTATTTAAGCCTCTTACATTTTGGTAATAAATAGGTTAGGTTAGGTTAGAGTGGCTGCCCCGCGCAGAGTGCGTAGCACACGTGGACTGGAAAAGCCCGTTGTGATACCACTGGCCGAAGCCATTTGTTTCTTTCCCTCCCTTAGTAGTTGAACCACCGAGTGCGTTTTATATAGCACAAAAAGTCGAGAACGTTCGCCGAGTTCAAATCGGCTAAACAGTCTACAAAGTACTTGTTGAAGAATTGGTTGCGCATGTTGGCCAACGCGGGACAATGGCATAGATAGTGTTCGATGGTCTCCACCTCCTCCTCGTCTCTGCAACTGCGACAGAAATCTTTGGTGAGGTATCCTAACCTCTTTCCGTGTGTGCCCATCAGGCAGTGTCTGGTTATTACCCAGACTACTAATCTGAGAGAGGAGCGGTCCAGCCGGGTAAGAGCTATGGATCGCTTTACATCAATCTTTGGCCATATTTGGCTGGTAATATGACAGGTAGTATCCACAGTCCATCTTATATTTATCTCCTCAACGAGTTTCGCCTTTAGTCTGTGTTTGCAGGAGGTTAGAGGTATGACCGCATTCCGAGCAGAATTGACTACAGATATTTCCGTCCCCCTCCTTGCCAGCTCGTCGGCTAGGCAGTTGCCAGGGATGTCCCTGTGTCCAGGGACCCATACAACAGTCAAGGCGCATTTTGATGCCAGCAGGTTGAGAGTCTACCTGCATTCGATGGCTACTTGGGACGTTGCTTCGTTAGAATTGAGAGATTTGATAGCAGCCTGGCTGTCAGAATAGATAGAGATAGGCCGTCCTGGAGGGGCGGAGGTTATAAGCCACCGAGCCGCCTCCATTATGGCGTTTAATTTCGCTTGAAAAACGCTGCAATGGTCCGGTAAGCGAAAACTGAGATTTAGCGCGAGTTCGCCAGAGTAGATCCCGCTACCCACTCTTTTGTTAAGCTTGGAACCATCTGTATATATGGCCGTAGACCCTGGGTTCAGGTCTGTGGCCCTTTCCCACTCGTTCCTCTCTGGGATTCTTGTGGAGAATTTGTTATCTAAACAGAGTAGTGGAGTGGTATAATTTTTTTGTCGTAGATTATCCGGTAGAGTTTCAGGTACTTTTGCGTGCCCCAATCTGAGGTCACTCCACGGCTGGATTGTTTTTAGCCTGGCCGCACTGCAGCCGGCCTGAAATTTGCCGTAGAGATCCACAGGTGGAAGATTTAAGATTATTTCCAGAGATTTGGTGGGTGTGGTGGGCAGGGCTCCTGTGACAAACATGGCAGCCGTCCTCTGCACACTTTCCACCTTGGCTCTGGATACTGTGTTGTTTAGCGCAGGCCACCATACGGTGACCCCGTAGAAAAGGATGGGTCTTATCACAGCTGTGTACATCCAGTGTACTATATGTGGTTTTATTCCCCATTTTTTGCCTATAGCCGCCTTGCAGGCATACAGGGCAGTATTGGCCTTCCTGGAGCGATCTTCAATGTTTCGCTTCCAGTCCTGCTTCCTGTCCAGAATAACACCAAGGTATTTCACCTCGGTTGAGAGAGTAAGTGCCACCCCGTTTAGGGTGGGAGGTTTAAATAAGGGAGTTTTATACTTCCTTGTGAAAAGTACCATTTCTGTCTTGGCAGGATTGACACTAGATCCACATTCCTTTGACCAGATGTTTCCCAGACCTAGTGCGTTTTG
>NW_016162160.1:36897-45278 GCF_001687245.7 Rhagoletis zephyria | reverse complement strand
TTTGAATATAATATTATTTTATATGAGAGTTATTTATGAAAATAGGCTTTTTCTTAAATCGTTAGTCGTTGGAAAAGGTTTTATAAATAATATAATTAGGTTAGGTTAGGTTATCCTGGCTGCCCTCATCCGCGCAGGAAAGGGCACACTTAGGCCTCCATGGGCCCATTGTGATACCATATTTGAGACTCATACGTCCCTCCTCCTACCTCAGAAATTGAACCAATTTGTAGCTCTGATAAAGCGCACAAAATCGTAGATACTGGCCGAGTCCAGTTCATCCAGACACTCGAAAGAATAGCGAAGGAGCGAGCGTCGACGGGCTCTTGCCAAGGCGGGACAGTGGCACAGGTAGTGCTCCACGCTCTCGATCTCATCCTCATCGCGGCAGCTACGACAGTAGTCGTTTGGCTGCAGACCCATCCTGGCAGCGTGGGTTCCCATAAGGCAGTGCCCGGTGAGAATTCCGATAACATGGCGGAGCATTGGTCGCTCCAAACGAAAGAGAGGGCGAGATCTACGCTTATCTAACCTAGGCCAGATGTGTCTCGCTATCCTGCACGTGGGCTCTGCGGACCATCTTACATTTGCCCGTTCGATAAAGTTATTCTGCAGCCAAAGTTTACAGGATGATAGCGGAATACCCGCATTACGAGCGGTACTGATCGCAGGCAGTAGGGTTCCTTTCCGAGCCAGCTCGTCCGCAACACAGTTGCCCGGTATGTCCTTATGACCTGGTACCCATACAACTCGAGTAAAGTGGCTCCTTGCGAGCTCATTTAGAATACGTCTACATTCCATGACAATCTTCGATTAGGATTTGTCACAATTAAGTGCTTTGATAGCTGCCTGACTATCAGAAAAAATAGTTACTGCATGCAGATTAGTAGGAGAATCGATCATCCATCTAGCAGCTTCGTAGATTGCTGTTAGTATAATATAATTAATAAGCTTCCTATTGAACGTCATTTGCCTAGTTATCAATTTTGTGAACCTGGAACGAAACTACGGAAACTTTTAGTAAGAGGAGATCGAGGGATTAATCTACTAGACACTGCTTGTAGAGAACATGATATATCATATTTATATAATAAAGATTTAGATAACCGACATATTGCTGATAAAAAATTAATTGAGAAGGCTTGGGAAAGAGTTAAACCGAAGGATAGCAATCTTAATGAGAAAACAAATGCTTGGTTAGTTACAAATATAATGAAGACAAAAACGAAATTCGGTATGGGGAACATTTATAGTAAAACTAAGAAAGTGGGAGGAAAAAATGGTTATCATCTCTTCAAACATGCTTTAAAAAGTGCTAAACAAAATTTGAAGAAAAGTGATAACTTAAAAGATGCAATAAAAATTTCCCGAAAGGTTGTAAATAATATTTTTAGAGGAAAAAAATTTATAATAAAAGCACCACGTGTAATACCATTACCTAAATCTGGAGGATGGGAGAACCATTAGCGCCTTTATTCGTAGCATTAGGAGCACTTGGAAGTCTATCTGGCGGTACAGCAGGAATTATTAAAACAATCAATGCTATAAAAACTGGAAAGGAGCAGTTATTGGAGGCGAAACGTCATAATAATACAATGGAAGCTATTTCAATGGGAAAAGGATTGTTTTTAAAGCCTTATAAAAAGGGATTCGGATTATATTTAAAACCATATCAAAAAAAACTCTTCATGAATCTACCCAGAAGACTTCTTACTGATGTAGACTTAAAGAAGTATTCAAAATTTATTCCAAATTTTAGAGGGGTATTCATGTGTGACACTTTACCCCGTAAACCATTTCAAAGAGAATGTGGAATAATAAATTTGGATAGTTCAAAGGGTGCGGGAACGCATTGGGTAGCTTACTGGAAAAACGAAAATGAGATTGATTACTTCGATAGCTTTGGAAACTTACAGCCTCCTAAGCAAATAATAAAGTATTTAGGTAAAAACATTAAATATAACTATAATAAACAGCAAAGCTATAATTCATATAATTGCGGACATTTTGTTTAAAATTCTTATTATCAAAATAAATAAGTAATTATAAAACTTTCTTTTATTTCAAATTAAATTTTATTTGTTCTCATCATCAACAAAAACAGGCCTTTCCATTCATATACACATACATATTAAATACTTAGCAATTAACTATGTGAACATTATTAACACAATTTTCGAGGGGTGGAGCATCTATATATGTATATTAAACAGCTGCACAAGCACTACATAAATCGCTTGCAAGCCATCGGCTCTCATTTTAAGCACTGTACCTCTCCTTCACTCCCATAACAAAGCAACTGCTACACTCACGAAAGGTTTTGTCATACGAACGAATGCCGCACGATAGGAAAAAGAACAACAGAACAAAGCTGAAGTAGAACCAAACTGAAGCCGAAGAAAATTGAAGTATAAAGCTGATGTCACATAAAACTTTTGCTTCGCTTTACGTGACAGATTCGCTTTGACAGATAAGATGAATTGTATGAAAATGCACAAAGCATGCCACATAAATCGTTGAAGCGGCAGCGCGAAGCGAAAAGATGGTCAACTCCCATCTTTTTGCGCGCTTTGACAATCAGCCGGTTTAATATTTATTTTGTTTCGTCCAAATTCGGGTTTTCATGCAGAAACATAAAACTTAATTACATTGCTGATAATTTTAAATCAAAATAATTAAAATCCACAGCAACTTTGATGAGTAAAAAAGCGGTACAACATTGTTTTCTTGGCGTTCATTGTGGCATACCTTTTGCGTCTGGCGCTTTGCTGGCAAAGTTATAAATGTCACGCAAAGCTACAAAGTTTTATCTGGCATCAGCTTGACAAATGCGATGCTAAAATTTTTCAAATGGAAGTGCGCGCATCACTCAGTGGAAGTAGCGGCGACAGCAAATTCTTGCTTTGCATAAGTGCATACCCAAATGTATATGTATATGGATGTATGTATGTACATACATATGGGACCGCGCACTTCCTATACTAAAGTGTTTTACAAAAACAAAAGTGCAGAAGTGTTATGGCGTGCTTACCTAAATGAAGTGTGATATGTTTCCTTTTTAGCACGCTTTTTTTTATCTTGTTTTTGGCTAAGCATCTGCGATTTTGCCTGCTCCTACATATATGTACATATATTATGTATCTACCCAGCCGACCAAATATTCGCAAACAATATCGTAAACAGATGTTTTGCGTATGTTTTGCGAACAAAACTGTTGAAAACGATAATCGCTAACCGATCTTTTTCGGAATATTTCCCCACGACGGGTCGCTCTGTTTGTGGCAGACAAAGTATCGTTCTCGAATGTATGAAAACGTATCGTTAGCGGATCACTTTCGAATTGGTTTGCCAATTGTTTATGAAATTTCTTTCGGATCTTATACAATATTGCTAACGTATTGAAAACGTATCGTTAGCGGATCACTTTCGAATTGGTTTGCCTATTGTTTATGAAATTTCTTTCGGATCTTATACAATATTGCTAACGATTGTTTTTCTTGTCCCCTTCCCATTTTGGTCCCACTTTATGAAAAAGCAAAACAAAACTATTTTTATATAAAAGTAATGTATTAAACTATTTATTATTGTTATTGAATACTTTAATTTATTATTTACATGATCTAGGACCAAATTAAAATTGAATTAATCTGTTAATCGGTTATCATAAAAATATGGTATGTACATGAAAGTGCTAAATATTCAATCACAAAAATTTTACCGTTATTATTCAGCCTTGAATTTACGTTTTCAAAGTCTTTAGAAATTGTTTGCTTGTATTTTTTATGTTATTTAAGTTTAAATTAATATTGAATCCATATAAATTTATGTATGCACATATCGTTACCTTAATATAAAAAGTAGATTATTCACTGAAAACCTAATGCAATTCAAAGAACTGCTTACGCCATTTAGCTTATTATAGGCCTCAATTAAAAACAGCATAATTTACAACCACTGCAAATAAACTTTCTATATTAAGGTAACGATATGTAGGTACATTCATATGGTTACCTTAATATAGAAATGCCCTAACTCATATAGTCGCTGAAATACAAAAAAGCCCTAACAAACTAACTTATAATTCGATGAATTGCATCACAAGCTATCAAACAGGTAATTTTGGATTTTTACTTAGTTATGCCTTTTTGTATTTCAGCGACAATGTGCGATAGGGCCTTTCTATATTAAGGTAACGATATTTATATTGATTTGCTGCAGTTTTCATTAGAATTATTGTTTTGTATTGTTTAAAATTAAATTTATGTTCTTAACGCTGTGTTTGAGCTTACATTTTTATAAAATCTTGATTTGTTTTTATTTATATTGACATTTCAATAAGCATTGCATTCAGACTTTTATTAATTTTTGAACATAAAAATATTAATATGAAAATAGTTGTGCCGCAGTTTTCATTTACATTTCAAAGTGTTTAAGATTGTTCACTTTTTTAAATAATTTAAATTTAGAAATCAAAATTATTCGGCAGTACCAGTTTTAATTTTATTTATTTTTTTACTTTTTTATGTAAAAACGTTAAATGACGCTGGTTTACAAGAACAAATTACTTCGTAAAAAAATAAAAACTGAATTGCATTTTCTTGTTTTTTTAAGAATTATTGTTAAAATATATTAAGTTAAAATTACTTCGAATTGCCAGTGTTACACGTGCGCCTCGGATGCATTTTTTAGTTGCAGTACCGCGCCAAGAAAATTGTTGCGCCACCTCATCAGTGAAAATTCGTCTCCACGAAGTTCGAATGAATTTATCGTATGATTTTTCACATGACATATCTAGTTCTTGTTTCTAAAATTAATATAAATGTTTTTATTAATTGATTTGGTAACAAAGTGAGGATCATAAAATTTACTTACGAATTTCTTAAATACTATTTCATCTTCCAATGAACTTTCCAACTTTATAAAATCTTCTACAAAGTTTATAGGTTTCTCTAAAATTTCTATAGCGTTTTCTTGATATCTGCCATATACTTTAGTTTTTATTGCGGACACTTCGCTTCTAATAGAAATGACTTCCATAGTTAGACGATCAATTTTCGTGGAGCAATCCGTCAGAATGCTTTTAATTTCTGAAAGTCGAATAAAATTTGATGTCTTACAAAAATATGTATCAGTATATGTATCTTCTAAAAGTAAATACTTGCCTTGCAGTAGCGTTTCGCTGCTGAAAACCCTCGGATCGTCAAATAAAATTTCAAATTGGTCTGACATTTCTTAAAAGGTGCCTTTAAAAGTGGACTAAAGGAAAAAAATATGAATACCCCCCTCTATTAAATGAAATATTTTTCCGGAAATAATTTCAATTCGGTGCTGGCTAATTTCAGGTTCTAATGACAAGGATTTTGAGCTAAATATGCCCACCATGGTTGAATTTATGGGGTATGTGAAAAACGGCTGGAGATCACGAATTAATCTGCTATGCAAAAGAAAACTAGAGCCGTAACTTTCGATTCGCACTAATTTGTATATCTTGTACTGACATTCCTTAACATAGTAAAAGGAATTACAACCGGTTGGATTAAAGAAAAAGTTATTGTGATATATTTTTTGACCGGGCACATTGTTATTAAATTTGTCTACTTTATGAAAAACATTCAATAAGCTTTTCTCAACAATTCTATTGTATAGCTGTTCTATTACGAAGTCGCTTTTTTTAACCATAACTTTCAACTGCCCTAGAAAGTTTTCAAAAGGAAAGGCGCTAATGGTTTCTAAAGAATTAAATTTCAACGCCTGTCTACTTAAATGGGTTAAGCAATGGAAATTAAAAGATAACATTGTAAATGAATAGAGTGTAGGTATTTCTTCAACAAATTTATTTAGCAAAGCATCGGCAAGCCCATTTTTGGTTTTGCAATATTCCTCATGAAGGAGAAGTCTTATTCCCAAGCTGAGAACCAAGAAATGATTATATCTTGCAGTATCTAAAACGCCTTTCATAACTACTGGTCCAGTGTATAGTAAAAATGTACGAAGCTCTGTAGCTTTGAATCTTTCTAAATCATCAAGTGGTCTTGGTTTTCGGCTGATTTCTTTTGGAAAAAATATTTTTAATGAACAAAATTTTGCACTTATAAGGCTTATAGAGTCACGCCTTAAAGAAAAAGGTTGCCCTCTTACTCTCGTCCAAGCCACTAATATAGTTTTCACAACCCCTAAGCAAACAACGTGCATGTAATCGAAAGGAAATTGTTCTACCATATCGATTTGAAGTTTTTCTAAAGCAAGTTCCTCGGTTATATTGTGGTGATCTGGGTACAAGCGGTTTCTAAAACTTTCATTACATCTAGACACATTATGCTCTTTTTTGAAGATAATTCGTCGTTCAAATCTTTCTCCCTTCTGAACACATTTATTGCAGCAATAATATCCAGAATGATGTTTAACTCCTAAAATAAATGCCCGTGCTGGTGCATCATTTATAAATGCTCTTATTCCGATATTAAAGTGTTTATTCCTACAAATCATTCCATCTCTAACTAATGTTTGTAGCTCGTCAACGAATTCTTTTAAATAAATGTTTGGGTCTTTTGGTTTGGAATTGCCTACATAAATACCTACAACCATCACGGGTTTTGTACCATTCACGTTTATTAATATTGGCCAAGCTTGTTTAAGCGAGCTTTTGAACAAAGGCAACCCATCAACGTTTACATTAAGAAAAATATTTGGAGAATGGAAATCAGAGTTAATTAAAAAATCTGTAAGAGCATCCCTAACGCCATAGTGAACGTATTCCCCTGGGTCTACTTTTCGTTTCACTATACTGCGTGGTGTACTTTTCAAAGTACGAACGTCCTTGGGTAAGTCGGGAATCTTTTCAGATAGCAAAACTAGCAATGCATTTCCCGCCTGTTTACTAATGTTATTAGCAGACACCCATTTTGCTAATCTTATTGTGAAAGGCTCCCCTTCAACTTGACTGCTTGTTGTGGTTGAAATATCGATGTCACCAATTGCAGTACATGGAGGCACTAAGTCGGTGCAGTTTGGTTGGATGTCGATCGGGATTAAGCATCCGCTGTCGCCAATAACCGCAACGTCTAGGCTGTTCTCCAAGCCTTCTGGTACTTCAGGCAAAGCTTTCCTTTTGGTAGCTATTGCGGCTGCTACATGGCTAGCCTCGCGTATAAAATTGCGACACTTTCTGTTTGGCATTATACACACGCGTAAACTACAATCAAATGCAAATTTTATGAAACAAACTTTATTTTGGTTATTTAATCACCTTAACTGCTAGAAANTACATGGAGGCACTAAGTCGGTGCAGTTTGGTTGGATGTCGATCGGGATTAAGCATCCGCTGTCGCCAATAACCGCAACGTCTAGGCTGTTCTCCAAGCCTTCTGGTACTTCAGGCAAAGCTTTCCTTTTGGTAGCTATTGCGGCTGCTACATGGCTAGCCTCGCGTATAAAATTGCGACACTTTCTGTTTGGCATTATACACACGCGTAAACTACAATCAAATGCAAATTTTATGAAACAAACTTTATTTTGGTTATTTAATCACCTTAAATGCTAGAATTAATAATATTTCACTTTATTTTATGTTCACTGCTCGAGCAACGCTTGTCAAAACAAAAATGTGCTGCCACTCCGAAAATTTATCGAGTTAGCGAACAATTTGCTTAAGAGTTTCTTTCGCAAATTGTTCGCTGAAGCGAACCTTCGTTCTTGTATCGAGTTAGCGAACAATTAGCGGAAGAGTTTCTTTCGCAAATTATTCGCTAAAGCGAACCTTCGTTCTTGTGTCGAGTTAGCGAACAATTAGCGGAAGACTTTCTTTCGCAAATTGTTCGCTAAAGCGAACCTTCGTTCTTGTGCCGAGTTAGCGAACAATTTGCGGAAGAGTTTCTTTCGCAAATTATTCGCCAAAGCGAACCTTCGTTCTTGTGTCGGCTGGGTATGTATGTATTTACAAAAAAAAAAACACACAGTTTCAAAATATGCATTTTTATTAATTACGGTCTTGACGTTGACTGCGAACTGCGTGGCTTGCGCTAACAATTGGTAATGAGTTGCTATACATACATGCAAATGTTCTAGTGCACTCGGTTGTCTTGCTATGATTTGCCGCTATTTTACTTCAACCCTTCTTTTTATACCCGAGCGCACTTGTGCACAAGGGTATTATAACTTTGTTCACATAACGGTTGTTTGTAACAGGCAAAACGAATGGAGATAGATATAGACAAATGTATACATAAATGATCAGAATGAAAAGAGAAATCGATTAAGCGGTGACTGTCTGTCCGTCCGTCCGTCCGTCTGTGCACACGATAACTCGAGTAAAAATTGAGATATCTTAACGAAACTTGGTACGTGAACTTCTTTTGGGCGTGGGACGGATGGTATTGAAAATG
>NW_016162160.1:25523-36591 GCF_001687245.7 Rhagoletis zephyria | reverse complement strand
TTGGAAAATGGGCGTAGCACCGCCCACTTGTGATCACATATATGTATCTCGCTAACCGTTCTAGCAATTTGTACCAAGCTCGGTATGGTTATTGTGCTTGCCACATAAAAGCAAACCGTTGAAAATTGTTGAAATCGGACTAAAATTGAGGCCGCTTTTCATATAACGGTAAATTTCAGATATGCTTGAAATTTCAATATTTCGAAATTTAAGGACGCTAATTTACTTAAAATGTATACACCCCGGCTTATCATGTAGCGGTAGCTTTCGGAAAGGTGGAAAACATATATTTAATACTTGCGCCGGGTATTTAATGTTCGGCTCCGCCCGAACTTAAGACTTTCTTACTTGTTGATTTTACAATTTGCTTCACCCCAAAACTCAAGCGCTATCGTCGCTGTAGCAAATTATATTTCGAATGTTGAAGTGTTTGTATTGTTGCGCAGCTTGCTATAGAATATTTTGTGTTGCTGTTAACGCTACCTGTAGTACGCCGCTTGGAAGTACTGCATAGTAGTAAAGTGTGCCTCTTAGAAGGTTTTGCGCAGCTCTTTAGTCATTTCTCGCTGTACGTAAACATCTGGTGCTATATTCACTAACAAACGTACCAAATCATCTACGCGTTCAGTATAATTTTCTTGTAGCACGCTAAGTGGTAAGTCATCTTCAGAGTCCCACTCCTCATTGTATAAAAATTTATTCCAACATTTTCGCAATACGCTGGATTTTACTGAGTCCCATGAGCTAGCTGTTAGCAAGGCGGCATCTTTAAGAGCGCGGTTCCCCACGGACGTGTACGTAGCGTAGCGTAGAAGCACGTATAAAGGTATCAAGTTTGCTGTTGATAGAAAGAGAGAGAAGAAACGTCTACGTCACGGTCATGCGGTGGTGAGATTTTATTAACACGCAGATCCCTTAAGATAGATCGCGTCAGCTGACACGTTCTCCGTTTTTACGTCCGTGGGTAACTGCGCTTTTAGAGTAAACTTTTTTAAACATTCCGGGAGATCATTTTCCATTATAGGCAAAATATGGGATAGAAAACTTTTGCGATAATTCATTTTTAAAAATGCGAATTCCATTTTGATCCATCGGTTGTAAAAGCGCAGTACAATTTGGAGGTAAGAACATAACATGGAAATTTTCGCTAATGCTTACTAGCTGATGGATCTAATAATGAGAGTGCTTTTTTAGGCAATTTTTTTTCCAAGTACGACTTTACTTCAGGTATAAAGGAATAAGTAAACCATCTCTTGAAGAGCATGTCCGTCATCCAAGCGTTTTTGCTGTGGGTGTACTCAAAAAGCAAGCTCTCTCCTCTAAACGAACGTGGGTTTTGGGCCTTGCCTATAATAAGTGGTTTAAGTTTATGTTCACCAGTGGCATTGCAACACAACAGGACAGTTATTCTCTCTTTTCCCACTTTTCTTCCGCGAGCAGATTTTTCAGCTCGCAAAGCTAAAGTTTTATCAGGAAGTTTTCCCCAAAACAATGCTGTTTCATCGGCATTGTACAATTGGCAGTGTTCCAAGTTAAGTTCCAATACTTTGTCTTTGAATGCATTAACAAATGGCTTAACAGCGCTTTCGCTATTGCTCAGCTTTTCTACCGAAATTGTTAGCCAACCTTTACTTGCAAAAAAAGTCGCAGTTTCGCTATAAATTTCGTGAAACAACTCCCTCGCCTTTTCTTGTAAAAGATTACTTGAGATAGGAACATTTTGCTGCCTTTTCTTCAAAAACCAATTATAGAGTTGGGTTTCCATCTCTTCATACTCTGCGCGTTTCATAGTTTTCCTTTTATCAAGTCCACATTCCATTTGCCCAAAAAAACTACAAATAGTGTTCATATTAGCTTGCACAACTTAAAGATTTTTCTATAATTTTACTTACCTCTGAAGTTTCGGTTTTTTTTTAAGGTCAGTTATTGTCGATTTCCCAACTCCATATTTCAAAGCAAGCTGTCTTATAGACGGGCCCGACATTGTGCCACTTTAACACCAAAATCAAACTAAAAGCACCTGCTGAATGTAAAAGCGCAGTTAGTCAATGACGTAGCGTAGAGAAGCATCGGCAACGTCACCGCCATGCGGTGGTGAAGTTTTCGTCAAAACGCGCATCCCATAGGGTAGATCGTGTCTGCTTCAACCTACGTCTACGTTACGTCGTTGACTGTTTGCGCTTTAAGAATTTAAGCACCAAGGCGCCAGCCAGACGCTGCATAACTGTAAACTGCCTGGATTTTTTCGAATTTTTAGTATTTTAGCATTTGAATTGTAACGTTTACATATCGCAAAAATCGATGTCCGGACTACTGAGGGAAACATTTAATGCAAGTGTCCGGATTACAGAGTGTGCAACGCAATTTATTTGGGTGTCCGGATTACCGGGGTGTCCGGATTATCAAGTGTCCGGATTACCGAGACGCTACTGTACATGCATACATAGATTCCCTTCAAGATCAATGATTTAATGGTATTCATGGGAAAGTTTATGTAGGTACATTTTACACTTTGAACATAAATGTGCATGCACATAGTTTAAGGTACACTTCTTAACAAACAAATTCTTTTAAGTTATTATGCATGGATAAAGGAGACATCTTCTTTGAATTCAGTACTAAAGTTTGACATTTTATTTTTAGTATTTCAAGTGCTTATCAAAACTTTACGACACTCACATACTGACAAGATTGGCCATTAATCATAAAATTATTTAATTTTAATTCTTTGTTTATAAAAATGCAGTTTATACTTTAATAAAACCCCAAGGTTCAATTTTTGCGCAACATTAAAAAAATCAACAAACTTTCGTAAAAATTTCAGGCTTTTAACTCGATTTCCTAGAAATACATGTTTTGAGAATGCTGTTTGTTGTCCGATCAATTTAAATGAAGTGCAAGTTTAAAATAGCTGCGACTTATCGTTTATTTTTAATATATATATATTTTTTTTTGATGAAGGTGTTTGTTGGAAATATTCAACCTATGTATTTTTCCTTAGTTACAATATGCATGCTTGTCATTTTTTTCATACTTTCTTATGCTTCCTTTTTGTATTACATTCACTTTTTCTTCTCTCTGTAATTTTGATCGCAAGTTTATTAAAAACATTTGCTTTAACTGAGAACAAGCTCTTTTATTTAAATCTGGGAATTTCACTGCCATCGTAAGAGGTTATGGGCCCAGCTGCCCAAAATATCAAGGTTGAGCTTTTTTCTTTCATGTTATGATTAATAGCAGCGACGAAACAGTGAAAAAGGAAGACTTATATATCAGCATAGAAAAACGTGGTGTGAGTCGCGAAATTGCTGGAGAAATGGCTGCTAATTCGATTACTAGCTCATCGAGAATTGAGCTTTTGTCAAAGGAAAACTTTGACACCTGGAGTATGCAAGTGGAGGCGCTCCTCACCAAAAATGAACTTTGGGACTATGTTAATGGCACGTGTGCGATGCCGCCGGAGAGTGATATTAATGCGAAAAGTGTTTGGCTAAAGTGTGACAAAAAGGCTAAGGCGGACTTGATTCTTTCGATTCAACCATCAGAGCTCAAGCAAATTCGTGGCTGCGACACATCGCGTGAAGTATGGCTCAAATTGGAGTCGATATACGCATCAAAGGGGCCGGCGCGCAAAGCAACACTTCTGAAACAGCTCATGTTACAGAAACTTGATGAGGGTGGTAATGTTAAAGAGCATATCGCGACATTTTTCGATGCTGTGGATAAACTTGAAAGCATGAGTGTACCAATAAATGGTGATTTGTTGTCAATCATGCTGCTGTATAGCCTTCCGTCGTCCTATGAGAATTTTCGGTGCGCTATTGAATCTAGGGATGAATTGCCCAATGCCGAGGTGTTAAAGATTAAAATTATCGAGGAAAGTGAGACGCGTAAGCAAACTTCTGGAGGTGCAGTAATTGCAATGGCGGCTGGTAATCGCGTAAATTGTGTAAAGAGACACGTTAAGAAAAACGAGAAAAATGCTTCTAAAGCCATTTTTAAATGTTTTAAGTGCGGTGCACCAGGTCATAAAGCGAATGTTTGTAAAGCTAGGAAAGGAGAAAATTCTAATCATCTGAAACAATCTAACCACGAAGTCAACGAATCGTATGCGGCATGCCATACGGCAGCAGAGCAATCATGTGATGGATCCCATACTCATCGTGCGAATCATACTTGGGTTCTTGACAGCGGGTGTACTGCACATTTGTGTGGCGACGTTTCGAGTTTTTCGTTTATTAGCAAATCATCTAAAGCCAAATTGAACCTTGCTAGTCAGGCCTGCGCAGATGTCAAAGGCAAGGGCATTGTACAACTTCGAGTAGCTGGTGATGACGGTGAACGACAAGTAGAATTTAAGAATACCTTATTTGTGCCGGATTTGCGAACGAATCTAATTTCTGTTGCGAAAATCACCGATAAGGGGCATACAGTAACCTTTTTCAAAGACGGAGCATTTGTTAGTGATGCAAGTGGAAAAACTACCCTTATCGCAGATCGAAAGGGCGATTTGTACTATTTGCGTGAAAGCAGCGAATGTGGTGTTGTTGAGGAAAAGTGTTCCGAATTATTTAAATGGCATTGCCGGCTTGGCCACTTGAATGCAAAAGATTTAATGAGAATTGTCCGTGAGGATGTATTACCTTCGATTAAAGCTAGCGAAACTGAGGAACTAGCAAAATGTGAAGTTTGTTTAAAAGGTAAAATGACTGCATTACCATTTAACAAGTTTCGCGAACCATGTGAAGAACTGCTAAAAGTTGTGCACTCGGATGTCGTGGGTCCTTTTAGAGAAGAATCCATTGGTCGCGCAAGGTACTTTGTTACCTTCATAGACGACAGCTCTAGGTGGTGCGAGATATATTTTCTGCGTCAAAAGTCTGATGCTTTTGAGGCTTTCAAATTATATCAAACGTGCATTGAAAGGCAAACGGGTCAGAAAATAAAGTGTCTACAGTCCGACAATGGCCGTGAGTATTGTAATAATATTTTTGATCAATACCTTGCAGAGCATGGCATTTTAAAGAAGGCTTAGTGTTCCCCGAACTCCTGAGCAGAACGGGTTGGCCGAAAGAATGAATCGGACATTGCTGGATATGGCTCGGTGCCTTCTGCTGCAATCTGGATTGGGTGTATCTTTTTGGTCGGAGGCTGTAGCTACTTCATGTTTTATACGCAACAGATGCCCATCAAGCAGCATTAAATGGAAGACACCCTACGAGAAGCTCTATGGTGACAGGCCGGAACTTAATTATTTGAAGATATTTGGATCAAAAGTAATGGTGCTCAATAAGGATCCAGGTAAAAGTAAACTTGCGCCTAGGGCTACAAAAGGCATATTTGTAGGGTATCCTCGAGATAGAAAAGGTAATCGCATATGGGTTCCTAGCACTCATCAGATTATATGTGCACGAGATGTTAAGTTCTTAGAGGCCGGTCAGAAACAGTCAATAAGGAAACATGGACATTTACGAGGTCCAGAGTGTGATGAGTGGAAGGGTGCTATTGAAGCCGAAGTTATGAATCTAGTCAAAAATGACACGTTTGAGATCATCAGCACCGATAACCATAAAAATATAGTTGGATGTCGCTTTGTACTCGCAAATAAATATGGTTCCGATGGGAAGATTGAGCGGCGTAAGGCCCGCCTTGTGGCTAAGGGGTATGGCCAAAAATACGGTGTCAACTACAATCAAACATTCGCACCAGTAGCAAGGCTAGATACAGTTAGACTTTTGTTGGCCTTAGCAATACACTTCGAACTTAAGGTTTGGCAATTTGACGTGGTGACAGCATACCTCAATGGGTCTCTAGAAGAAGAAGTTTTGATGAAAGTTCCAGACATGCTATGTGAGATGCTAGAGCGCACTGTATCAAATCAAGGTGGAAATAGTTTTGTGGGTTTGCGAGCTAAAAAGATGCTTGAAGATATACGTAGCGGCGGAAACGTATGTAAGCTGAGAAAAGCATTATATGGCCTCAAGCGATCTGGCCGTCAATGGTATATCAAACTTAGCACGAAGTTATCCGAAATGGGATTGAAGCCCCTGAAAAACGAGCCGTGTTTATTTTATGGTACACTCATTAAACAGTTTTGTTTGTTTGAGAAACATCGAATATATTAAACAGCAACTTTTAAAAGAGTTTGAAATTAAAGACCTAGGTCTGGCGAAATATTGCTTAGGCCTGGAAATTGAACAAACAAAAGAAGGTATTGATCTGAAGCAAACAGGATACGTGATGGAACTATTGAAGCAGTACGGCATGGAAGAATGCAATCCTGTCATGACGCCGTCTGAGGTAAATGCACAACTATCAGGTGCAAAAGATAAGCCATGCGAAGGAAATCCATATAGGGAATTGATTGGAAGTTTGATGTATTTGTCGGTAGCAACGCGACCTGATATAGCCAACACAGTCTCTCGACTAGCGCAGTTTGTCATGAATCCAACTATGTGTCATTGGCTTGCTGCGAAGCGGGTACTCAGATATCTGGCTGGAACAGCTCACAGGGGGTTGATGTTTCGCAAAACGGGTGACCCGTTAATAGGTTATACCGATGCCGACTGGGGTGGTTGTACCATTGATCGTCGATCATACACGGGCTATGTCTTCCTACTGAGTGGCGCAGCGATTACTTGGAAATCGCAAAAGCAGCGCACAGTTGCGTTATCTTCGACCGAAGCGGAATACATCAGTTTAGCAGAAGCCGCTAAAGAAGCAATTTACTTGCGAAGTCTTTTATCTGAGCTGGGCTTACGAATGTTTAACCATATTACAATTCTTATTGATAACAAAGGAGCTCAGTATTTGGCGAGTGATCCCGTATTTCATGCTCGCACGAAACACATTGACATAAAACATCATTTTGTTCGCGAATCAGTTGCCGCTGGACATTTTTACTTGCAGCATGTACCAACGCAAAAGATGATTGCCGACATTATGACCAAACCGCTACCCAGAGTGAGTCACGAGAAATGCCTAAAAGGACTAGGATTTTCCATTTAAGATGACCTGCTTATTGAGGGGGCGTGTTGGAAATATTCAACCTATGTATTTTTCCTTAGTTACAATATGCATGCCAATATGGCATCTCCTTTTGCTTGTCATTTTTTTCATACTTTCTTATGCTTCCTTTTTGTATTACATTCACTTTTTCTTCTCTCTGTAATTTTGATCGCAAGTTTATTAAAACATTTGCTTTAACTGAGAACAAGCTCTTTTATTTAAATCTGGGAATTTCACTGCCATCGTAAGAGTGTTGCTCATTTTCTTCGTTAAAAAAAAAAATCGCGTTTAGATAATATGACATTGACGGCAAATTCCAGCTACTTTAAACTTGCACTTTATTATACTAAAATTGAAATAGAAAGCTCGAAATTTTTACGAAAGTTTGTCGATTTTTTTAATGTTGTTCAAAGATTTAAACTTATTTTCATGCAGTTTTTGTTAAGGAATTAGCTATATTTTTATAAACAAATAATTAGAATTAAAAAGTAATAAAATAAATAGTCAACTCTAGTCAATATATGAGTGTCGTGAAGTTATTATATTTAAGAACATAAAGAATTAACGATGACACTGTTTCTAACTATATCAAGCTGATTTCGACATTTTGTTTTAATAAGATTTAGTATCGAAAATATTCTTTCAAAACTTGCCTAGGAATGTGAGGTTGATAGCACACCTGTTTCGTTGTTATAATGGTTATTTTAAAACCTTTTTTCAAAACTTACAAGGCAAAAACGAGAAGGCGAAGACAAAAAGATAAAAAAAATTCCCGCAGTGAATTTTCAGAGCTACGTATATATTTATAGTATTCATCACAAAATTGTACTAAAAAGTACTGCGTAGCAAACGAAATTGTATCAAAAAAGTACAATTGTACCAAAAATGCCAACACTGATGTAGTACAAAGCAGAACACAAATAATATTAAACTCATTGAAATTATTTTCAGCCTTTCACTCGACCAAATGAGTAAAATCCAGCTGGGTAGACTATACTCGATAGAGACAAAAATTGACACCACAAATAAGCGTTAGTATATTTTGAGTGTGTTCTTTTTTTTTGGTGGAAATTACTCCTAGTAATTTTTTGAATTAGTGTAAGTACTCATTTGGACTAATTGTTATGGATCATGAATAATTACACTAATTTTATTAGTACTCAAAGCCGGTCTCTGGTATTGACCTACACAACACAATCCTGCAGTGGAGTTCTGACAATCGCTATGCTAAATTTCCATCGCTAAAATTCCCTAAATTAATAGCCGCGGGGCCTAAAAGTACGCAATATGGAAAAGTTCTGTTACTTTTTATACAATTTGTAATCAGGCAAATCTGACAGTATGAGGGGCATGTAACTAAACGTTGCATGTTGTTAAGCGCGCCTGCTATTCTTTTGGAGACCTTTATCGATCAAAATTAGCGATAGCGAATGCTGGAATCCGGCTGCTGCTGTCTTCGAATGAGACTTTGATGCAATATAATATTAGCAAACTGCGTCCATTTGGCTAATCGTAAAACACGACAGCTCGGTTTGGTAAATGGCGCGATATAATTGCACACTTACGGCACTTCTCATTTGACGATGTAGATCACGTTTCCTGTCTCAGTCGTTCAGTAGCTGCGTATCCTTTTTATTCTTCCTGTCGTCCGGCACAAAGCGCCAATCGCGACTGTATAAGCCAATGTTTAATATTCTGGCGGCGGCATAATCTTCCCAGAACACTAAAAGTGCAATATCAAAGAATTGGAATTAGCATATTCGAAGTAATCGAGCCATAATCGCGAAAGAATCGTAAGCTTACGGTTGCCAGACGTACTGATTTTATAAGTACAGTACTGAATTTTCAACTCTGTACTGATTTTATTCATTTCTTCAATGAGTACGCTAATGTCCTGATTTTTAAAAATTTGTACTGATTTGTGCTGAATTTTCAATTCAAACAAAATACTTCAAGACTTTCTTAAGGTTTTTACATAACGTTGGAACTTCCTTAAACTGTACTGTAAAAAGTAAGAAGAAAATAATTTAATTATGTTGACATGTTTCAGATAATGTTTGATATGTCCAAGAAATTAATACAACGAAAAGAACAATCATTTTATGGGCATATCGTCGGGTCGTTACATTCCAGTTGCGATAATATGATAGAGCTTAGAGCTGGCGCAAAGAGAATTAAAATTTTTTAAAGTGAACTTCAAATTAAAAGTAGTTTTAAAATGAAATGTGTAGAATTCTTTGACTATTTAAAGACTGAAGATGGAAATCTCATTATTGCTATTCAACAATGTCATAAATATAAAATAATTTATTGGCTTCTGTGTACAATCATCATGTTACACTCATGTTGAAATTTTGTATGAACTATGTTTTTTTATATACTAAGATATTGTTAAAAACATGTACTCTGGCGTTTTAAAATATTGTCTTACATTCATAATTTTGCTTTGAATAAAAATGTACTGAAAAGTACTGATTTTTTAGCATGAAAAAGTGGCAGTGAAAAATCCGGCAACTCACGTAAGCTCCAAATGTTTTTATTTGGCGTCTTTTAATCAAAACCCCATAATTTTTCCATAAACAAATAGCTTCTTCATATCTATCCAATGTAAATGGTAGCGCAAAGAATTTACAAGGCAGACAAACAATAAACAAATTGCAATTGCCATTCTTGAGTTATGCGCCGTCTGACGTACGCAACTTTGGGATATTCATAGCAAAATTTATTTTTAATAACAATCACGGGTTATATTTGATGTAAATAAGCTGGTTTAAATTAAATAATTAAATCAAATCCGTTTCTGTATAAAACACCACGATGCACCATTATCGACGCCTTTTTGTAGAATTTCGCTACCATTTAGGAAGTGTGATTGAATTCTTCCCCTTTTTCTCCTGCTTCCAAAAACCATCCCTTTGGGTGGGAGTGTCAAATTTTAGAAAATACCTACTTACAAAACCTTTAATAATTGAATCATGATAAGCATCATGATATAAAAATAGGAAGCTAGAACCGCTGAGAGGAATTTTTAAAATTCTTGACGTTTGCAAACAATTTAATTTTAAAAGTTTACACAAAAACTCACACACACATTCTCATTTTCAATCTCAAACAACAACAACTTTGAACAATTCCTTTTTTTACTCTCAATTTGATATGATTTTAAAATGTTGGCAAACTTCAAAAAAAAAAATCAAAGCCGACGAATTAAGATAATGGTTTTACCTTACTATGTTTTTATCATGATAAGCACTACACAAACGTCAGTTGAAAGTCTCCACGTAAAGCCACAAACAGCATTTTATATTAGCGCCGCCTGCCTTCCATCACTGGTGACTAAAATTTCCGCAAGCAATACGTGTATGCAAATGGATAGCAACTGCTAATTATCCAAAAAGGAATATCCGCTAATTAATTACAGAGAACGTATAGTTATGAAAAGATGCAAATCGTAAATCTGCTCTTCTTCATTATTTTCTGAAACGTTTCAACACAGAGAAATCCTAAATTTCATGTTACTGTGCTGCAAAGTCTGCACACCTGTAAACTGAATGTTTATCATCTGTTAACCAAACCAGCAAGCATATGAAAACAAAAACTTGTAATTACAATTAAAAATAAATAAATTATTGGATATGCATTGAATGTGTTTTTTTTCAGTAATTGCTCTACTTATCTAAAACATTATCAATTGTACGTTGGTGCCCAATCCTCATTTCGTAAAATGGTAAAATTGTGATCGAATGTGATTTGCCGTCTACATTTCAGAAACGCTTTGGGTCGAAAAAATCGAGTTTTACTTTTTTACCGATTCGCATGGTAGATGTACGCTATTTTCAATGCAACAAGCCACAGCTTTCTAGCTGCCTTAGTTTTTTAACAAATTCATTTTAAATATGGACACATTGACTAAAAAGTGTACAAATGCAATGCGCTTGTTAACTAACTTCAAAGTTTGTTTTTCTCGAAAAGTTATTTTTGAGTTTATATATGTACATAAATAATTAGGGCATATTCATAGTTAAAATAAAGTCGACACTAAAATTAATTATAGCTTTTT
>NW_016162160.1:0-20912 GCF_001687245.7 Rhagoletis zephyria | reverse complement strand
ATCAACAAGGAACAACAACACAATGTTGTTTACGAAGTTAAATGCAAAGGAAAGGTTGGCGAAACCTGCAATAAAGTATACGTAGGCACGACAAAGCGAGCACTGGGCGTTAGATTCAACGAACACCAAGCTGACGCAAAGCACAAAAAGACAACAACAGCACTAGCCCAACACTTAACAATTAGCGGACACGCAGCAGACTTCGAAAACACCAAAATATTAGACGTAGAAAGGAGGGAGAGGACAAGATTAACATTAGAAGGTCTGCGAATACAGCAAAGAATACAGGACGCGATGAACTTCAAAGAAGACGTGGATAACATAAATTGCGCATATCGGGCAGCAATTGGACACATTCGACGAGCAGATGAGCGATAATAAACATTAGGCTGTGATATTTTTATTTTTATTTATAGTTATTTATTAGTGATGTCAAAGTTAAATATGTTAAAATAATTATTGTGTCAAATGTGATGTAAATGTACAGATGTAAGTGTTACCGTCGAAGAATTGTATTTGTATATGTGTATGTGTGTTGTTTCCATACTGAAACTTGTTTTTGCTTTTTTAAACGACCGGCCGGAAAAGCTCCTAAAATAACTAAAAAATTAATTTTTGGTGGGACGAAGTCTGCAAGGTCCGCTAGTAATAACATAAAAACCGATTTGGTTTGTTTTAAGTGGTAACTTCAATTCCAGTTCTGCTTAGATACAAAAATTTAAAACCAAAGGTTTGTCTTTACGGGAAGGCATTGGTGTTATTGAAGAGACTAAAAATAATTAACTCAAATGGGAGATAACCATATACATATGTAATACTTCTATATTGGCAGTAAGCTAACTCCTCAATGTGTAAGCATTCCGAAATCAAAGCGAGAAAGTGAAAGTGAAGTGAAGTGTGAAAGTATTGTGTACGTGAGTGCCGTTTTTGTGTATGTGTTGTGTACATGTTTATTTATAAACGTATGTGTTCCTTTTCTTTCGTACATGTACTGTACTGTAATTTTTTCGTACCGTACTAGCTCTTACTGCCAATATAGGAGTATTACATATGTGGGGATAACGAATATTTAAAAACAATTAAATTCAGTCTTGAAAAGAAATAAAGGATTCATATCTTAGTGTAATATAATAATAATCCCAACGGTTTTTACCCTCCATGACGTACGGAACCAAGAATGATACTGAAACTGGTGAAAAGAAATCTTAATGTCCATGGATAAGAGGTTCGCGGCCGCTGGATAGAGGTGTTTGTGTCAATTTTATGCAAAATAACTGTCCGCGTCCGGCCAAGAGAGTGCCCGCTTAAGAGAGAGTAATTTGTTCCGAAATGTATACTTAAAACTTGGTATAGGAAAAAATGTCCGCCCAAGGGAGATGTCCGTCTAATAGAGGTGCCCGTTAGGAAAGGTTTCACTGTATATATAACATCAACAGTTTTGCTTTCACTAACTGCTTTTGAGATATAAGATGCTACTTCAAGTAAATTTGTAGGAGTTGATTTGCCCTTGCAAAATCCACGTTGACTATATGAAATGCTAGAAGAGATAGAATACGTCAACTGATTTGTTATAATTGTTTCAAATAATTTAGGAATTGCAGAAAGCTAAGCTATTCCCCGGTATTTGTCCACTGAAGATCTGTTACCGCTTTTATGTAACGGGGTTATGAAAATTTCCTTCCATATAGTTGGGAAAACGCCCTCTTTAAGAGACAAATTAAATAACGCTGTTAACGGCTCATAGAGATAATCAGCACAATTTATAAGAATACAAGTAGGGATCTGGTCAGGACCATAACTGAAGGATTTCAGATAAACTACAACATCATCGGGAGATATTACTGGGATATTTATTGATTTTACACAAGTAAGCTTTATAACACTTTTTGTTTAATTCAAAAAACTTATGACGCAAAAGTGAGTATTTTACATAGTATGAGTGTAAAACGGTGTTTTTTGTGTAATCTAAAATAACGCGACTTTCTGTTTTTCAAATTTCTCAGTTCTTTAGGGAACCATAAATGTGTTTGTTCTTCAGGAACATACATGCGTTTAGGCACATGCTTTTCAACTAATTTATGTAAAGTAAAGATAAAAAGTGCAACGCTTTGTTCAATATTTTCTCGTCATCGGCTAGTTCTCATATAAAAATTTAATTTCTTCATGATCCATCGGATTTAAACCCAATTAGTATGGGACCACCTGTGAGGTAACACCTTTTCTTTAAAAAAATTATAGCAATCGGTTAACTTGGTCCAAAGTTATGCGGTAAAATACATAAAAAAAATTCCGACGAATTGATAACCTTCTCCTCTTTGTGAAGTCGGTTAAAAATAATGGCCCGTAGTTATAGACAAGTTAGAGGCAGGTTTTAACATTTAAAACTGTATATTAAGATAAACACTCTTTTAACACGGTCATAGTCAACTTAAAAGACATTTTAACTTTAAAACGGCGTTTAAATTTAAAATGAGGTTGACGAGGTTTTAAAATCTTAAAAGCGTACTCTAAGCAGACGTTTTCCTGTCAAAATTTGCGGAGAAAATACAAAAGTGGTCTTAATTTGAAGAATATGCTTCGCAATCAAAGGATATTTCAAGATNTAAGCAGACGTTTTCCTGTCAAAATTTGCGGAGAAAATACAAAAGTGGTCGTAATTTGAAGAATATGCTTCGCAATCAAAGGATATTTCAAGACTTTGCGATTTTGGATGATACAATCGTCTTGTCCTCAATGACGTTCATGTGAGTATTCATACATTCCCGTAAGCAGGTCTTTTCAGCAGCAGTCCAATTAACTTCACGAATTCTTTTCACTTCCTTTAAAAATTAAATTATTTACGTTAATAAATTATATTTTCCAAACATTTTGTTACTTACTTACAGTTTGCTGCGCCATTTTCAAAATTATTTATAAAAGTCAGTTGACACAGGGTGAACTTGCTAAAATAAAAAAGTTTTCCTAATGCCGATTGGTTACTTTTTTCATTTTATATTAATGGCCCTGTTTTGTGTCAATCTAGCAAAAACCTTCCTTTAACATGTCTATAACTGACTAAAACTTAAAGCCTGCTCTTAACTTAAAGATTAATTTTAACTAGAAGAGGTCTTAACTTTCGATTATAACTACGGGCCAATATATTTGCAAACATTTTGTTTTCATGAAAAGTTTAGTAACTAAACTCATTTTATGATGTATGATGGAACGAATTTCCGTCATCCCTTGTCAAATTTGGTTTGGAGACAAACCGGTTTCGGCGTTGTGCCATCTTCAGTGTCATTTTTCATCATCGTTCCATAATACATCATACACACACCCTGTCGGAAACAACAACAACCAAAAAGGAAAAACTCATTTTACTTGTTATTAAATTAAGTTTTGCAATCAATTTAGGACTTACAACATTTGTTCCGCAATATAGATATTCTGCAGAAATCCACAATAAAATCTAAATTTTTGAACTTTGGTTTTAAAATTGCTACGCCCATTTCTAGAAGACTCTTCTATTGAATGAAAAATTTGTGGAACAAATGTTGTTAGCGAAGGGATATTCTGCCGATATCCGCAATAAAATCTGCGTTTTGCTAACTTTAGTTCCACATTTGCCACGCCCATTTCTAGGGGTTTGTCGCCTGTAAGAAAAATCGTGCCGATCAAATACTATATCTGGATAAGTGTTTTATCGGAATCCGCAATAAAATTTAAATTTTTGCAAAACCCGATTTTTAACACCTTGCTAAATATATCTTATCATAAGTTTTCGAAAACAAATTATACAAAATTGTTGAATCTCACAAAATAAAAAATATTTTAAAAATAGTTCTTTAAAAACGTTCATTTTTTTGAACCATGTTTTTTATAGAGAATTAAACAAGGATTATGTTGGTGTCATTTAAAATTGCTAATTTACTGCTCTTCACTATGCAAATCAACTTCAAAAACTTGAACTGTTAATAGCTAAGTTAGCTTTAGGACAATCAAGACCATCTTATATATATAAATGTTAAGCCCGTTTCTTTAGATTTAAAACGACGTTAAGATGAAGTCTCTAGAAGAGAAAGAAGAACCCCACATATAACGACTTGAAAAATTATGTACATGCAGGGACCGTAAATAGCAGTTACTTTTTTTAACGGCTAAAATTGGCCAGATATTTTTAAGTCGAAAATAAAAGTCCTTTCCTAATAATAAACAAACCGCTTATCCAAATTAAACAAGTTTGGTATTAACTGAAAGAGGACTAAAATAGCTTTAAAACAGGAATATTTAAACGAGGAAAGGCAGCAGAAAGCCAGCTATTGAAAAATATTGATTTAAAAAATGTTTTTTAATTACCATAGGTATATGCATTTCTTTTGTATTAAATTATAAAAAAAAAATATAAATAGAAGTGGTAGCCTTCGATCGTTATTTCTGTTTAAAAGCTATTTAAGTCCTCTTTTATTTGGTACCAAATTTGTTTAATTTGGATAAGCGGTTTGTTTACTATCCGGAAAGACTTCTATTTCGAACTTAAAATATATCTGGCCAAGTTTAACTGTTGGGAAAAAATAACTGCTATTTACGGCCCTGTGTGCATGATTAGTCAGAATCACGAAAAAATCCAAAATTTGACAGATCATATCTCCGAAGAAAAAGCAAAATTTTTCTGAATACGTGTTAGCTTATTTCATGTATAAAAAAATCTAAGCGAATCGAAAGTGTGACACTAAATTTGGTGACCGATATGAAAAAGAATGTCTAAAAATATTATTCGAAAGGCCTAAATTTCTTCATTTTAAACCCAGTAATAAACTGAGACTCGGTTCATATTCAGGCTTATAAGTGGGCCAAAGTACGAAAACCGGAGTTTTAATGGTAAATAAAGATTTTGGGAGTGTTCGGCAAATTTCATATTTCGGTTCTTGTTTTACGCAAAAAGACCTACCAGAAAATATACATAACTTCCCAGTATGTATTTCTGCTTTATTCTTTTTTGTAGCACTGTGTTATCAGCGCTAAAAATAGTCGTTTTATTTTATTGAAGGCTAATTAACAAGATTAAAAGTTTTTTTTATGGAAAAATGTTTTTTGGATACAGTGGGTATAAAATGCCTTTAAAAATTCGATTAGTCGATTATTTCTCAATAACTGCAATTAATTTTTTTCCTTGTAAATATTCATATGATTAATTAATCGATTATTTTATTTATTTTTGCCATCCCTAGCAACGACAGATTTGAAGAGCATAACGGCCGTCTCCACAGGCAAAACTTTTTGCCTACCAACTGTAATTTTTATTTCATGATATAAATTTTATCAGAGGCAATATTTATGCGTGGGCATTTTTGATCTTGATAAAAGCATTTGTAAAATGGCTATTTTTGCCGGATTTAAACATTTAGAAAATTTTGAAAATTTGCAATTTCACAGCCAAGTACATAATAAAAAATATTTTAATAGAAAACAGCTCAATTTTTGCTTTTATATTAAAATATTAATAATGTTGCCGCCACAAATTTTGCGTGCAAATGAAAATTTAGCTGTCAAAGTACCAAATTCCTGGAAATATTTATCAAGATAAAAGCTCAGATTATTATTGCTTGCCAAGAGCAATATGCGGTCTCCATTGGCAAGCGATTGCCTGATAACATTATCAAGATAATAACGTTGGCCTGTGGAGACAGCAAATAAGAATAGGTGTGATGAGCGTACTGCTCACGTGAGTTAGCTTTGCCGACCACTGCTTTAGATTCTATTGAAGAAATGTCAGAGGTGCCGCTCTCTGCCGAAACGCTTTCGATTTATTTAGAAAAAGTATTTGCGTCCAATGAAGCCATATAATTTTTTTCGAGCGAAATTGTCACGTCAAATGTCCCAAGCGCGCTGAGCGGTGCAAAACAAGCTTGTTTTCGAATAGCTGAAAAGCAGACAGAAAATGGGAAAAACAATTCAAAAACCAAGATTTATATAGATTTTTGTACAGGCTATCCGATGGTGCTATGCGTTTTCCAAAATGGTCGCATTTTCGCGGTGAAAATTCGCAACGAAATTTTGTTTGTAATTTTTCTCAATTATGGTAACTTTTAATATTGCTTTAAGTTATCTTAATCGAAAGACCAGGTCTTTTTACATATAAATCAATAATAAAAAAACCGGACTTCTTTGGTTTTTCCGAGCTATAAAGCGTTTTATAGCGGGCTATACGCCACGCTCCGTCGCGTCACGTCGACTCCGTTCGTTTGAACGAATTAAAACATCATACTGTGATAGGAAATTTATACAAAATCATTATTTAAACACGCTATATCTCAGACGTTTGTGTATCGATCGATTTGAAATTTTCACACAATAAACTAAAAACTATTCCAAAGAATTTAAGTTTAAAAAAAACTTCTTAATACTTATTAAAAACAAAATGCCGGTTTTTAGAACTTTTTTATAAAAATAAATGGGGTTGTCTTATTCTAATTAAAAATGTGTGTTATAAAGTTTCAAATCTAATTTCTTTTTTAACGAAGCATTATAGACAAATATCTGAGACAGTTGGGAAACTTTCAGATTTAAATGTCAGGTCGTTCAAAAGTTATAACAATATGAAGGTGATGCACATAGATTTTTGCATTTAGTTATACCCAACAGAGCGCAGTTAGGTTGCCTTTTAATTAGATGTCTCATTTAGGTCTCTTCTTTTGGATTTTACTTTTTTTTAGGTTTTTTTATTTGTTAAGTCTTTGTTTTCAAAACGTTTTTCTCACTCACTATTTTTTAAACAATATTTTTTTAATTCGTGCAAACGAACCGAGTCGACTTTCACTTTTTCACTTAAACTCGATATATCTAAGACGTGCGCATCACCTTCATATTGTTACAACTTTTGAACGACCGGATATTTAAATCTGAAAGTTTCCCAAAAACTATTTTAGATATTTGTCTATAATGCTGCATTAAAAAAGAAATTAGATTTGAAACTTTATAACACACATTTTTAATTAGAATAAAATCGCCCTTTTTTTTATAAAAAAGTTCTAAGAACCGGCATTTTGTTTTTAATGAGTATTAAGAAGTTTTTTTAAACTTTAATTCTTTGGAATGTTTTTTAGTTTATTGTGTGAAAATTTCAAATCGATCGATACACAAATGTCTGAGATATAGCGTGTTTAAGTAATGATTTTGTAAAAATTTCCTATCACAGTATGATGTTTTAATTCGTTCAAACGAACGGAGTCGACGTGACGCGACGGAGCGTGGCGACTGGTATAGTAGAGTTGTCAAACTATCGATGGCACTATCGATAGTTTCAATTTTTTTAGACTATCAATACTCATTGATAGTTTTTTCTTATACTATCGAAAATATCGATAGTTTAGTAGGACTATCGATCATCTCTACCAATTATTTTGAAATTATTTAAATTTTCTAATTTTGATTAAAAATTTTGTTTTTTAGTGTGATGCCGACGTGATATTCAAATATGCACGCATTTAGGCCAAAATACATACATATGTTAATCGTAAATCCTGTTTTGTTTGTATAACTTGTGTTTGTTTTTGAACTTTCTAAAAAGAGAAGTATTTTGGCTAAGCATTTACTTAATTTTGAATGATTATAACTTTTGTAAAATAATATTTATTTCACTATGATCGTGTAAAACAAAGCAACCTAACTGATTTAGCGCTATCGATAGCGCTATCGATAGTGCTATCGATAGTTTTGTTTTTTTCGAGACTATCGTGAATATTGATAGTTTTTCTGAAAACTATCAAAACTATCGATGGTGTGACTATCGATAGTTTGACACCTCTATGGTATAGCTCGCTGTATAACGCTTTATAGCTCGGAAAAATCAAAAAAACCTTTTTTTATTAATGATTTATATGTAAAAAGACCTGGTCTTTCGATCGAGATGACTTAAAACAATATTAAAAATTACCATAATTGAGAAAAATTACAAATAAAATTTTGGTGTCGAATTTTCACCGTGAAGACGCGAACATTTTGGAAAACGCATAGCACCACCTGATAGCCCGTACAAAAATCTATAAAAATCATGGTTTTTGAATTATTTTTCCCATTTTCTGTCTGCTTTTCAGCTATTGAAAACAAGCTTGTTTTGCACCGCTCAGCGCGCTTGGGAAATTTGACGTGAATCGCCTCATATGTGGTTTCGTTGGCGGGACATTTACTTCACAGTCGTTAAAGTGTCTGCAAAAAATTCTATTAAAATTAATTCCAATAAAGTAAAACACACACTTCTCTTTGACGTGCTATAAAAGAAAACGGGTTTAAATAACGTATGGGGAATGAAATGTGGACTATTTCTAAGCAGTCTTTAACAAATTATGGTGAACAAGGAGAGAAACTAACATCCCTATTCTGCAACACTTTCGTTTTCGGATTTTGCTACGAATCGTAGAAATGGTATGCTGGAATCCCAATCGTATCTTCGAACTTTCAAAATTCGAAACAATGGCATGCCTAAAATCGAAATTGACAGCCTTTTTGCATAATTTTAAACGAAAACAATTCTGTGTCGGAAGCGAGATAAAAATTAAGCAAAAAGACGAAAATCGATGTGCGTTTGCAGGAGATATTAGTGGTGTGCTTTTAAACCACTGATGGGCACTGCCTTGCCCGCGGGAAAAGCTCTTTTGAGCTTCCTGTACATTTTGTATAGGCGCGTGCACAGTAAAAGCTCTCTCTGCTCACCGCTGTTTTAAACAGATAAATTTGCCTTTTGCATATACGTATATTTTTATGTACTCCTTTATATGAACGCACAAAAATAATGTTTGTTGCCCTNACATTTTGTATAGGCGCGTGCACAGTAAAAGCTCTCTCTGCTCACCGCTGTTTTAAACAGATAAATTTGCCTTTTGCATATACGTATATTTTTATGTACTCCTTTATATGTTTGTTGCCCCNGATGGGCACTGCCTTGCCCGCGGGAAAAGCTCTTTTGAGCTTCCTGTACATTTTGTATAGGCGCGTGCACAGTAAAAGCTCTCTCTGCTCACCGCTGTTTTAAACAGATAAATTTGCCTTTTGCATATACGTATATTTTTATGTACTCCTTTATATGAACGCACAAAAATAATGTTTGTTGCCCTTTATCGAGAAACTGGGGTACGGTTTAGTTATTTGTACAATGATTTTGGGTTGTTGTATCCAAACGCATTACCCGAATCTAAAAATTTTAACATGCACCTGTGATCAAAGGACTCAAATTTCACCTAAAGCAGAGGTTCCAAGTTTCCGAGCTCTAGTTTATTATTAAAGTCGGTTTGAACCATGCACTTTTTTGTAAATTTCGATGTGGGTTCTGCGCAAAGATACAGTGGATGGCGTAGCCGGAGTTATGTGCACAATAAATGTTGTATACCTTTCCCAGTAGAAGAGGGGCTTCCGCACTCTTCTCCGGCAACAAAGAAAAGATAATTCTCATTAGTAAGGCTTATATTTCCTAAGCGCAGCCGAAGGCAGAAGCAAGCGCATCAGGTGGTGGACCCAACAAAGCGCATGTTTTCAATGGCTTGGAAGAAGCTGTTATTGCATTAACTGGATTGAGAACCAGTTCTTCAGGCATAGGAGGTTGTGGTTCAACAATTCAACCAGAAGCTGACATAAATGCGTCCATGGTTACTATGCCCGATAGCTCCGCATAACTTTGTGAATCCATTGCCATAGCGCGCTCTTACTCCGCTGCTATAATTGCAAATGCATCAGAATCCATAATTTTCCTGAAAATATGTAAAATCGACCAATTTTACAATAAACAAGCACATAAAAGTGTTTCTTAGTTATTTTCCACTTTGTTTTCCTTCATACAGCTGACTTCGAAAAACAACCGATAGCTGGCAATGCTGCACATTTTCCGCGAGAATAAGGCTGTAAGTATACCAAAATCTATCTCGTTTTATATTCTTCTTCTTCTTCTTTTTTGGCGCTGTAACCGCCTAAGCGATTTTGGCCGAGTTCAGCAAAGCACGCCAGTCGTTTCTCCTCTGTGCCACCTGACGCCAATTGGAAACGCCAAGTGAAGCCAAGTCCTTCTCCACCTGATCTTTCCATCGCAGTGGGGGCCTCCCTCTTCCTCTGCTACCACCAGCGGGTTCCGAGTTGAATACTTTCAGAGCTGGAGCGTCGGTGTCCATTCGAACGACATGACCAAACCAGCGGAGCTTCTGTATTTTAATTCGCTGCACTATGTCCATATCGTTGTAAAGCTCATACAGCTCATCGTTCCATCGTCTGCGGTACTCGCCGTCGCCAACGCGTAAAGGACCGTAAATCTTCCGCAAAATCTTTCTCTCAAACACCCCAAGAGCCGCCTCATCGGATGTTGTCATTGTCCATGCTTCTGCGCCATATACCAGCACGGGCATGATGAGTGACTTATAGAGCGTGGTTTTCGTACGTCGAGAGAGGACTTTACTCCTGAATTGCCTACTCAGTCCAAAGTAGCACTTGTTGGCAAGAGTGATTCTACGTTGGATTTCAATGCTGACATTATTATCGGTGTTAATGCTGGTTCCCAAGTAAACGAAATTCTCTACTTTCTCGAAATTGTAACTGTCAACAGTGACGTGGGTGCCAAGGCGCGAATGTGCTGACTGTTTGTTTGATGACAGGAGATACTTCGTCTTGTCCTCGTTTACCACCAGACCCATGCGCTTTGCTTCCCTATCCAACTTGGAAAAGGCAGAACAGACTTCGCGGTTTTTGTTACCGATGATGTCGATGTCATCGGCATAAGCCAGCAATTGCACGCTCTTGTAGTAAATTGTTCCTGAGCGGTTCAGTTCTGCAGCTCTTATTATCTTCTCCAACATCAGATTAAAGAAGTCACATGAAAGGGAGTCGCCCTGTCTGAAACCCCGTTTTGTGGCGAACGGCTCGGAGAGGTCTTTTCCAATTCTGACGGAGCTGGTGGTATTGCTCAACGTCATTTTACACAGCCGTATAAGTTTTGAGGGGATGCCAAATTCAGACATAGCGGCGTATAGGCAACTCCTTTTAGTGCTGTCAAAAGCGGCTTTAAAGTCGACAAATAGGTGGTGAGTGTCGATCCTTTTCTCGCGGGTCTTTTCCAAGATTTGGCGTATTGTGAATACCTGGTCTATGGTGGATTTGCCAGGTCTAAAGCCACACTGATAAGGCCCAATCAGTTCATTGACGGTGGGCTTCAGTCTTTCACACAATACGCTCGATAAGACCTTGTAACCTATGCTTAGAAGGCTGATCCCGCGGTAGTTGGCGCGAATGGCGGGGTCACCTTTCTTGTGGATTGGGCAGAGCACACTTAAATTCCAGTCGTCGGGCATGCGTTCATCTGACCATATTCTGCACAAGAGTTGATGCATGCACCTTATCAACTCCTCGCCGCCGTACTTGAATAGCTCAGCTGGCAGGCTGTCAGCTCCAGCGGCTTTGTTGTTTTTCAGCCGCGTTATTGCTATACGTACCTCGTCATAGTCAGGCGGTGGAACGTCGACTCCGTCATCATCGACTGCGGGCTCGGGTTCTTCTTCTCCACAACTTTCCGTGCTGCTACCATTTAGTAGGGCGGAAAAGTGTTCCCTCCATAATTTAAGTACGCTCTGGACATCAGTTACTAGGTCGCCATTATTGTTCTTACAGGAGTGCGCCCCGGTCTTTAAACCTTCCGTAAGTCGCCTAACTCTCTGGTAAAATTTTCGGGCATTCCTCCTGTCGGCCAGCATTTCAAGCTCTTCGCACTCACGTATTTCTGCCTCTCTCTTCTTGTTGCGGCAAATACGTCTCGCTTCCCTCTTCAGATCCCTATAGCGGTCCCACATAGCGCGCGTTGCGCCCGATCGCAGCGTGGCCCTGTAGGCGGCATCTTTTTTCTCTGCAGCTTCCTGACACTCCTCATCGTACCAGTTGTTCTTTCGGGCTCGCTGAAATCCGACTACTTCTTCGGCGGCGGTACTTAATGAGCGGGAAATGTGGTTCCACTGCTCGCATATGTCGGTTTGTTGAAGAGTGCTCTCTGAGAGCAGGTGTGAGAGTCGAGTAGCGAAAGCGCTGGCTGTCTGTTGTGATTGCAGCTTTTCGACGTTAAGCTTTCCTTGCATATTTGGGCGCACATTTTTTGCTGCACAGAGGCGGGTGCGTATCTTGGCTGCAACAAGATAGTGGTCCGAGTCGATGTTTGGGCCTCGGAGTGTGCGTACGTCTAAAACACTGGAAGCATGCCTTCCGTCTATCACAACATGATCGATTTGGTTTCTCGTTTTTCGATCCGGAGACAGCCAGGTAGCTTGATGGATCTTTTTATGCTTGAACCTAGTACTGCATACTACCATGTTTCGGGCCCCGGCGAAGTCGATCAGCCTCAATCCGTTGTCGGACGTTTCGTCGTGGAGGCTGAATTTTCCGACGGTGGTTCCAAAGATCCCTTCTTTGCCCACCCTGGCATTGAAGTCGCCAAGCACGATTTTGATATCATGACGGGGGCAGCGCTCGTACGTGCGCTCCAAGCGCTCATAGAAGAGATCCTTGGATGCCTCATCCTTCTCTTCCGTCGGGGCATGGGCGCAGATGAGCGAGATGTTGAAGAATCTCGCTTTGATGCGGATTGTGGCTAGACGCTCGTCCACCGGGGTGAACGACAGTACTCGGCGACGGAGTCTCTCTCCCACCACAAATCCAACTCCGAATTTGCGCTCCTTTACATGGCAGCTGTAGTAGACGTCGCAAGGCCCCAGACATTGTTTGCCTTGCCCCGTCCAACGCATTTCTTGGATGGCGGTGATGTCAGCTTTTGTCCTTACGAGGACATCAACCAGCCGGGCAGAGGCACCTTCCCCATTAAGGGTCCGAACATTCCAGGTGCACACCCTCAAATCGTAGTCCTTTAAACATTTGCCGTGGTCGTCATCATAAGGGGGGGTCTCATCCGAGGCTTTGCCTTGCTTCTTCACTGGAAGTGCTTTTTACGTGGCGGGTCCCAAGCCCAGCGCACAACCCATTGCTGGGACGGGGGTGGTTTCGCAACCAAATACACGTTTATATAGCGAGCCGCTTGCTCCAAGCAGACACCCGCTTGCAGCCGCACCTACTGGTGAACAGACGCTGCAGACTTCAGTGAGCCCTTAAACCGAATAAGTCAGAGTGGCCCCACCGAAGCTCCCTCTCTTTCTGCCGTGACCCAAGGCTCCACTCGGATTGGTTACCGCATCTCGCACATGGGTTGCTCACGTTGCCCAGAGTGCGCGAACGAGGACGCAAGAGTCGGGATTGAGTATAGCCATGCAACTGTAACTGCATACCCAGCGCAATGACTATACCCCATTGCACTCCGCTTTATATTATAATGCTGAAATAATTTCCTTGAAAGCGAACGAATTCTGAAAATTTGCTTATAAATTGTGTCTACCAAAACTCAATGTCANACGAGGACGCAAGAGTCGGGATTGAGTATAGCCATGCAACTGTAACTGCATACCCAGCGCAATGACTATACCCCATTGCACTCCGCTTTATATTATAATGCTGAAATAATTTCCTTGAAAGCGAACGAATTCTGAAAATTTGCTTATAAATTGTGTCTACCAAAACTCAATGTCACGAAAAGTAACGTGCTTTTTAATTTTTTCTCTATCGTCCAGTTTGTTGACCGAGTTTTAAAACTGTACAAAACTCGATTTAGGTAAATCTCGATTCATAATACGACGCGGCGGAATTTTTTCGATTTGGTCACAAAAATAATCAGACATGCGACGCGTTGTAGTTGTGTTTTGTGACTTAGATTTAAGCCGCTGACAATGACGCGTTTTCGAAAATTATGGCTGCGTTTCTTTATACATTCCGGATAATCCCATTTCACAGCCGGAATAAACAGAATGCGTTTGAAATATATGTCAACATATCATCAGGAACGTTCTAAAGGATAAATAAACAAAAAAGTTTATTCCAAACGTTCAGAATGAATAAAGAAATGCTGGCTATAAATTTTCAATATGTAAATAGATAATTTTCAATTTTGCATTTTCCTAATGAATTTTGTATAGGCCCGAATAAAAAGCTTCGATCAAACAGTATTTTGTTTGAGGTTTCACTTGTTTATCCTCCACACAAATTTAGTCTATGCCAACCATCAACAATACGTGGAAATACTCTCTTATAAGTCTATCTCTCGCATTAAACTCCACGTGCCATGACCCCAACTTAGGGAAAGAACATAGTGATGCGACAAAGAGAGCGACAAAACATTTTAGCTAAGAAAGAGACAAGTGAAGTGAAAACATAGTGAAGCAACCGTCATCTCAGAAAGCAGCGAAAAATTTTTTTTGTTTTCGTCGCTATGCTCTTTGTCGCTTTCTTCACTTTTCGCTTCACTATGTGCTGTCACATTGAAAATTAAAGGTTTGTCCGAAAATGCCTTGTTGTTCTCTTTGTCGCGTCACTATGTTCTTTGCCTTACTCACGCAGGGCGGTCATCTCATTGTTGATTCCATCGATTTTGTCGTCCGATACGTAGTACCAGTGTTGCCATATTTTGATTTTCAAAAAGCACCAAAAACTTGGAAAAAAGCGTTTTACCATACTAAAAGCACCAAATTTTTTTGAATCTAGCGATGGTTTTTTCTTAACATAATACCGAAGTACTACACATTAAAACTGGCATATCTCGAGAAAGAAAAATTTAATCGCAACAAACGAAAATGATGCCCTAATTATAAATGAGCAAATAATTTAATGCTTTCATTATATAACCTCAAATATCGCTAAAACCGTGTTTTTGGCACTTTGAGGTTAGGATATCTCAAAATTCTAGTGCTGGAGCAATTGTGAGGCCAGTTTAGGATTCAGCACCAAGTGAGTTTACAACTTCAGCTTTTTATCAATTATGGTTGTATTTTAGTCCATTTAAATTTGTAGATTCTTGTAAATTTAGTGCTGCCACAGCTTTAAATATTTCAAATTATTTTAGATTTTAACTATCTCGAAGTAATTTTAGATCAGAAAAAAAACACTAAAAAAGGGACTAGGCACTAAATATTTTTTTTTTTGGCGTTTTAATTGCCAAAAAACAACTAAATCTAGTGCTTAAAGCACCAAGTTGGCAACTATGCGTAGTACCATGCGTTTATCGCAATGTTATGTAAAACAGCACATGTAGTGATGGTAAAAAAGATTTAATAATCGATTAATCTGTTAATTGGTTAATCGAAAGCACCCGATTAATAATTGCAATTAATCGTAAGAAATTAACCGATTAATCGATCATTTCGATTAAAATCGAAAATTAATAAAAACCATTTATAAGTTATAAAAACTGACTTACACCCCGTGTCAAAATTATAGCGCACGACTAGATTTTTTTTGGTTATTTAATTTTAGTTATTTTTTAAATATAGCTTATTCTTTGGCAAAGAAAACTTAGAAATATAAATATATCAAACTTTGTGCAATATTAAAAAAAAATCAAAAAATTCCAGTTTTTTAATTAGATTTCTTAGAAAGGTTTTCAGTATGCAGTTTTGAAGGCCATACAATTTTTATATGAAAAATTCCAAGACTTAAGTATGCCAGACATTTACCGCTCATTTTTGGTATTTTTCTGTTTGGTAATGGTGTTGCTTATTTTCTTCCATATAAAAAAGAAGAAAATGCGCAACACCGAATTCGGAAAATAAAATGAAAGTATGTGCTTGCCTGGGTTGTGATTTTTTAGTAGCTACTTAGGTTAAGCTTGTGTTGCGGCTTTTGGCAAAAATATTGTTTAAAAAATTTGCGGAATACGAGAGTGTAAAAAACATGTCAACTTATTTTGATTCATACATTATTGTGTGCGTAAAATAGTAAATTTTTGATGGTTTCTTTTCGATTATTTTGAAAAATTAATCGGTTAAGAGCTCGATTAATCGAAAGGAAAATTTCGGTACAATTAAATCGTTAACCAAATGAAAATAACCGATTATAATCGGTTATTCGATTAATCGTGCCATCACTACACATGCGACGGTAATCGATTGGACCGTATGGATGCGTACACACATTTACGTTGATAGTACCGACCATCATCGTATGTATTCGGTGTTAAGATAGCAAGCAAATAGTTGCCGAATTCTCCAGTCTCCTATCTTCGGTACAATCGAGAACAATTAAAGATCATTGCATCATGAGGAGTATCTGGCCAGTGAGCAACAATATTCGTAGTTCGAGCTTTCGCATCGACAACTGTTTGTACGTTGGAGAACCAACTTGTTGAATAGAAAACAAAAGAAATGAATGTTAAAAATTTATTATCATTCGTTAATTTTGAGCTCCAGGCCGGTTATTAAATAAAACATAGATTTTGGTAGTTTTATTTATTACATTTATTGCTGTCGATATTTCGCCTTCAATCGACTGGAAAAACTCAATAATTCCTTAAGATGCCTTCAGATTGAAGGCGAAATATCGACAGCAATAAATGTAATAAATAAAACTACCAAAAACTATGATTTATTTAATAACCGGCCTGGAGCTCAAAATTAACGAATAAATTATAATAAAACGGCCAAAAACAAAAAACTAATCAATTTATTATCATTGTACGCAACAAGATGTTTTTAAAACAAATCGAGCTGGATTGAATGACGCACTTGGTGCGATCATTAGAAGCACGCGAGCGACTGTTCATTTTGTCAACCGAAAGCGTGCAATAAATTCGCCGTCGTCAAGCCAGTTCAAGTCCCATAGTCGAATGAATCTGTAGGGTTGACGTTTAACGTCCCTAACCCAATTAACCACTTAGCCGTGCCGTAATTGGTGATGCAAAAATATTAAGTCGGTGTGAACAAAAACAATTTTTTGCTAAATCACAACTTAGCGACTTTAAATCGCGTTTTAAATTTAAGTTCTCGTCAAAAAACTGGGCATATGAGACTTAAAAAAAACTGTATTTACAAAGGAAATGTCGGCTTTATAGAATAGGAAAACCCACAAGTGCGAAATAACATGTTTCATATAGCAGCGAAATGAGACTGTAACAAGAATAATAAATTGCTTGATCTCACAGCGTATAATGAAAATAAAGTACGAATTAGCGAATTAGGTTAGTTAGGAAAATTAAAAGCGGCTATGAGCGCTTTCCCAAAATTTGCTTGCACCACAATCATTTCAGTTTTGTACAACGGATTAGGGAAATATCTTTCATTGGAGACCCATAAAATGGCACCTAAATATACCTCTGAACTGTTTAACGTCTAAATGGCTAAAAAATAATAACTCAAATTGGCACACAAAAGTCGCAAAATAATATTTTTAAAAAAGCCCTCCGCACCAAGAATGATAGAATACAAGATTGCGCCCACCAGAGAGGATTTTTGAGAGTGACGTCACACTGGTGCAATTGCGAGAGAGAAATGCCAAAACACGAGCAAAAACGAATGGAAGAATAAGAAACAATCTTGCAAGGAAAACATAAACAAGTTGCACAAGTGTGACGTCATACAAAGAACGATTCTGTCAAATTCACTGAGAGCGGAATAGCGGTACCAAGATGGGCGCCACCTTTGTTCTCTACATCGTGCCTCCACACTATGCCTGAAAACTTAAACAGGCCAATCGTTATTGACATGAGTCTTTTCTATAAAAATTTTTCTTAGATTTTCGATTCTCGATAATATCTCTGTGAGTGAAGAAACAATATTTGTTACATCCGAAAGTATATCTGTTTCTTTTTACAGCATCAGTTCTTAAATCATTCCGCATACGTTAATTACAATTATTTAAAAATATGAAAATAATAGAAAACTTTAAAACCGACGCGTACTTTTGTGATTTAGTCAAGGAGGAAGTGCAGAAGTGTTGGCCATAAAAGTGAAGTGAAAAACTTCGATCGTAGTGAAAACGGCAACGCTGACCCTAGTTTTTGTTTCTGGTTTATTTCATTACTTTTTTTGTAGCATCGTGTAATTATTAAACGTATCTACCTCTGCACGAGATTTCTATAGCCCAAAAATAGTTCAAGATGCGTTCACAGAACTAGTTCCCGCTCAATCTCCGAACAACGGCTTCAACTGCCTACTTTATAATGGAGGTGTCATTGGCGGTGGACAGTTGCCCCATTAGCATTTCAATGTACATAGTTCAAAGACAGTTGCCCCATAAGCATTCCAATGTAGACAGTTCAGAGACAAACTAGACGAAAATCTAGTTCGTTGCTTAAACAACAACAACGCAATACTTTATTCGTGCACGTTAATGTTTGCACAGATAAACGAATCGCGGTCATGGTTGTCACTCGCCAACATTTTTTTCTACCAAAATCTCTTAAGAAAAGTTACCAAATCTTCACTATCAAAATCTTCACTTCTGCACTGAGAAAAAAATATACTCAATAAAACTGATATATTTCATAACAAATGTGTATATACTTAAAGCCCGTTTCTGTGACTTAATAAGTTTAATATTTTTATAATTAGTCAATTTTTGGTTATTTATCAAGAACTCCCAGTTCTAGCACAGAAGTTTAAATCTATTTTCTTGCTAAATTATCAAGATTGAAAATGCTATTGGCAATTATACTATTTTTTTTTATTTGAAAATATTTTTCTTACAATTAATTGTTGCATGTGCCATTATTCTCAATTTCGTTGTTGGTGTTTCCGACAGGGTAGAAGTATGATGTAATGTGGAACGATTTTCCATCATCCATCCAAATTTGGTTAGGAGACAAACCGGTTTCGATGTAGTGCCACTTTCAGTGTCATTTTTCGTTCGGAATGAGCCGATATTTGCGACTCTCGGAATAATGGCACCGGAACACAAAAAAAAGTTGCGGGTACATTTAACCGTCCATTTGACTCGTAAAAAAATTTCGAGTAAATTGCGAAAATTGCAATTTTCTTGCTATTTTTTCGCTTTTTCATAATTTAGTGTACGTGTAAAACGGACCTCAGATTTGGATTCAGTGGGTCGAAATACATGTCGGTAGGTGGGTCCAGTAAAAAGCACGCGACATTTTTTTTTTTGTGCCGGAATAATCAAAACGATTTATGGACGAAAATTGCCAGATGGCCAGTATTAAAATGTGAGATGGTAGGATTCAAAATTTATAGCAAAAATTCGAAAGTTGTTTTAGAAGTCCAGCCCTTGGTGCTGCCACTGTAATTCAAATATTTCCAGTATTCGAATATGAGATGACTCTAATTTTATCGAAGTAATTTTGTAGAAGTGTCAGTAGTACTGCCACTGAAACTCGAAGGGCTTTTATAATTACACACATGCGAAACATAATTCATTTCTTTCTTGTAGTGAAAATAAATATTTAGTTGCAAAAGTTACCAAAATGAAATAAAAGTTACCAAGTTACCAAACCGTTTAATAGTTACCACTTTTGGTAGAAAGCTACCAATGGTGGCAACCATGATCGTGGTTAGATTTGAATTTTTTATACTTCTTCTGTCAGAGAAATCGGAACAAAGCAATCAAGCACAAGTCTTGTTCTGTTAGGGCGATGTTACGCGGACGATCATATGATCCCTGGTCACGGCACTTTTTCTCTATTTTTTCCATTCTTACTTTCTTTGACCAACATGCTGTTATGCAGAGAGTCAATGTCCTTGTTGCTGTTGTATTTCTTTGGTCTATTTTTTTACTACTTTTTACATTTGTGTTATAAAATTACGAAATAAATAAGAAACGTTATATGTATGTGTATAACAACATGTTAAAAGCAAACAAAACAAGGGTTGCTAGCATTAATTTTATTCTACATATGTACTCCTTTGTATACATCTGCAGCAAAAATATACCATTCTGCTCATATATGTAATACTTCTATATTGGTAGTAAGCTAACATCTCAATGTGTAAGTGTAGTACTGTTTTTGTCAATGTATTGTGTACTTGAGTGCCGTTTTTGTAAATGTGTCGTGTACATGTTTATTTATAAACGTATGTGTCCCCTTTCTTTCGTACGTGCTTATTGATATATCTGTACTGTAGTGTTTTCGGACGGTACTACTCTTACTGCCAATATAGGAGTATTACATATATGATTCTGCTACTAAATGGAGAAACAGTATGTGTTTACGCTAGCCACCTTCACCTTAAGTATGTTTATTGATTGGAGAATTTCATTTGTAGATGTCGCTGTGATCTAAGCGGGAACAGTTACTCGTTACTCGAGTTCCATTTTCTCGAGTCCTATAACCCGCCTCGGATGTTGGGTTTCGCCTTCTGCGAGCACCCAACACTCTGCCACTTTGGAAGAGAACTCCGAGCAACCAACAAGTAAGGGCCTCTAACTATAAACATTTTTATATAACTACAAGCAGAACACCCGACGTCGTCCGGGGTAAACAAATCAAAATATAAAACAGTAATTCAAATATTCATTTCAGCATAAATTAGAGGAGAAAAACTATTTTCTTTCTATTTAAATTAAGGCATCCTTATGAGCCATATTTTTAGCTTTATCGTTTCAACTAACATATATTGATCATCACTCTCTATACTACAAATCTTGGTCCATTATTAGTGTTAGGTGAATTAAGGTAACGATAGAATTTTTAAATTAGTTTACTACGGTTTACTACGGTGCATTCCGTTTAGCTGCCTATTCGCTTCGCTGCTTTAGTATAGCTGTACTTTTTCGGTAGAATGCTTATTTCGGAAGAAGTTTTATTCATTATGAATGAACATTTTTCGTTTAACAGCAACGCGAGACCAAACAAACGATTGAATCTTTCCATTCCGAAATGATCTAAAAAATGTAAGGTTTAAAAAAAACACAGTTTTAAATATCTGAGTGATCTAATAGATGAATACATATGTAACGGGTGATTTTTTAAGAGCTTGATACCTTTTTTTTTAAAAAAAACGCATAAAATTTGCAAAATCTCATCGGTTCTTTATTTGAAACGTTAGATTGGTCCATGACATTTACTTTTTGAAGATAATTTCATTTAAATG
>NW_016162159.1:25046-45279 GCF_001687245.7 Rhagoletis zephyria | reverse complement strand
AATGTTCGGCTCCGCCCGAACTTAGACTTTCTTACTTGTTTAATAATAAACTATATTCTTACGAGTATAAAAAATAAATAAATTCTAATAACANCGGGTATTTAATGTTCGGCTCCGCCCGAACTTAGACTTTCATACTTGTTTAATAATAAACTATATTCTTACGAGTATAAAAAATAAATAAATTCTAATAACAAAAAAAATTAATTTTTTCAATCTTGCCAATAGGTTGTGCGTTTATAATTTTGGAACTTAGTGTATATATATGAATGTTTGTATATATATGTAAGCATTAACTTCAGCTTACTAATACAAATGGTTATCTTGACTATCAAACTTTCAGTTGCTCTGCTGAACTGATTTACCACGTAACACATATGTATATGTATCTACACTTGTGGCCACGCCAACCTTACCACCACTTAAAAAAAGAATTAGGTAGAATTTTGTAAATTAATAAACAAAAATATTTTGCTTTAAATATAGTTTCCATAGAAAGAAAAACTAGAAAATTAAAAATTTCAAACTTTGCCAATTGATTAAATTTTCATAAAAATTTTAAATTTGTTTATGAAGATGTTTACGAAAATTTCAGACTGTTAAAATTTAAAATGGTTAATTTTCGGAAAAAATTGTGTCATTGTAAATTTTAACAGGCTGATAAATTTAAAATTGATTGGTTCAACCGGGCATTAGTTAAAAAGTTTTAATAACAATGCGAACTATATAATTCATCCTTTCTTCCCATGATAGTTAAATATTAGGCTACCAAATTTATTTCTATGNGCCACGCCAACCTTACCACCACTTAAAAAAAGAATTAGGTAGAATTTTGTGAATTAATAAACAAAAATATTTTGCTTTAAATATAGTTTCCACAGAAAGAAAAACTAGAAAATTAAAAATTTCAAACTTTGCCAAATTGATTAAATTTTCATAAAAATTTTAAATTTGTTTATGAAGATGTTTACGAAAATTTCAGACTGTTAAAATTTAAAATGGCTAATTTTCGGAAAAAATTGTGTCATTGTAAATTTTAACAGGCTGATAAATTTAAAATTGATTGGTGCAACCGGGCATTAGTTACAAAGTTTTAATAACAATGCGAACTATATAATTCATCCTTTCTTCCCATGATAGTTAAATATTAGGCTACCAAATTTATTTCTATGTTGAAAGTTGCAATGATTTGATGTCAATCATAAAATTATCTTAAAACTGTACAATTTGAAGAATATTTGACCTTAACATCAAAATATTTTTTCCTACGAGGAAAATATTCGGTAGGAAAAGGGATAAAAATAATTTTTTTTTTGTTAATTTAAAAAATTCTATCGATGNCTACGAGGAAAATATTCGGTAGGAAAAGGGATAAAAATAATTTTTTTTTTTTTAATTTAAAAATTCTATCGATTTTTATTTTTAAGTGGTTGTGCGGTTTGCGTGGTCACAAGTGTATGTCTGCAAACATATGTTCATATGTAATCACGTGAAAAATTCGCAATACTACATATTCGTCACACATTCAGCGCCTACTACCACAAAAGTCACGTATACGCCCCGTAACCCTCATAGCCACAGTTATGCCAACAATTCCACAAGTAACAATCACTTGACTAATGTTGTTCGAAATTTCAAGGATTTTGTAAACGCACATCTATCTCCACAAAGCCAACGTCGCAGAAATGGAGCGCAGATGAAAATGAAAGTAATGAATGTAAATAAAAACGGAAGTGAAAAAGTTTACCATATTTTGTGAATTTCCGGTCCTACATGTATGTACTTGTACACATACATACCTTAAGTGTGTGAATACAACAAATTTGAAAGCAATGAAGAGCAGTGAGAGCAGCAACTCACATTCAATTCAAATATCTGCCACCTAGTAAATGGACAATATCATTGCTTTCATGCCAAGTGTCAAGTGCGAAGTGTGGCTGGCCGTTCCATGCCATAGCTGACAGACTGCATGTTGCTCTGCTAACGGCATGCGTGTATGCTGAAGTGCTTGACTGATTATTGCATTCCATATGCATAACACGTTGCTAGTCTGCAATTTATTTCTATGCGCTTTGCTGACAAAATTCAATCACACACATGCACACCACATGTAGCGCATACATAGAAAACTGTAGTGAAATAAAATAAAATAAGAGCGTAATAAATTGCAGTCAAGTCTTCAAGTCTATGCTAATGTGTGTGTGTTCTAATCAGTGTGACCAGGTTGGGATTTTTGAGGCCTCAGGATTTTCAGTCTGACTTCGTGACTTTTTTCTGGCCTTGTTTTCCTAAAATATTTATAGCGAAATTCGGACCGGAACTTACCACATTAAAAATACTTAATATTTCAAAAACCACTGTTTACCGTTCAAATAATACAATAACAGAACAATGTACCATTTCCCTGAGAACATTCTTTCTTAGCTTTTTGCCTTATACTGAATTTTTGAAACAATTGTTTTTTTGGCGTGTTACTAGTGCACTCTGATATAGAAAACACTCATATTTCTAACCGATTTTTTTTTTTCGTTTCCTAAACTGGACTCTATTTTGCATACCTTGAAGTAATGTAGCCGTCATTAGCCTGAAAGATGTTATTTTGTATTTTGATGGGAATGATATAAAAATTTATTTAAAAAAATAACCGTTTTCGGGGAACTAATCGAGTTGTCGAAAACTTTTTAAGGAATGAATATACTAACTTCTTTTTAACTTAGCTTTTCACAGGTAGAACTTTTTCTAACCTTTTTTCAAAACCAATCTAGCCTCGCTTTTTTGATCATCTGGTCACACTGGTTCTAATGTGCGTTCAGTCGGCTTTACGAAATGCTTTGCGTGGAAACAGGGCGACAACATAAATGCAGATAACAAGACCACAGGGGAAATGGGCTAGTTTTAATTTAGTTATTTCAGGAATTTTATGTAGATGAATACTAATTTCAGGCAAGCTTGACTTTGAAGGAATCAAAGTTATGATTATTAAATAAATCATCAGTTATAAAGTTTTCGGAACGGAAAATGCGGCACTACATCTGAATACGGATGTACTTAGAGCTCTGTCTTATTTTAGCTGTCCTTTTCGAGTTAAATAGATAGATATGTATTAATATGAGGTGTGCACTGCGAGCCTAGAGTATATTGTGCCCGCTCATGTTGTGTCACGCCATGTTGAGCCTCGCCAGTGCTTATGTCTCATTGCTCTGTTTTACTTCCTGAGCTGTTCTATGATTTTATCTGAACCTATTGCCATGTAGCGCTCAGATCCAAATGGGAGTGTGACCGCCCCTTTCCTGGCCAGACTGTCTACCATCTCGTTATCCTCAATTCCATTGTGACCTGGAACCCATAGTAGATGGATGCTATTGTGGATTGCACGGTAATAAGGTCTCCCTATGCACTGGAATATAAGCGCCGATATTACTACGAAAGATGAAAATGCTTTGAGTGCCGCCTGGCCGTCACTGAGGAGCATGATTATGTCATTGTTGTTATCTTCTGTCATTGTTGTTTTCCGAATGACTATCTTGACCCTGTTTAAGATTAAATCATAGGGGAATTTATGGATAATGATGTTACCATCAGTATTTTTGCATCTAATCTCTTACATTCATGTGTATAAATATTATTTCTATGACACAGATATACTTCGTTTTTTTAGGTGTCCCAGTTTTATTAACGAGAAAAAAAAAACAAACAAACAAAATATTCCGACGAATTGATAACCTTCCCCTTTTTTTGAAGTCGGCTAAAAACTTGCAACAAGTTATGTGTTTAGGCCAAAAGAGTGTATACAAAAATATTTACTATCTTATTCTGCACCAAATCGCTTTTTAGATTTCTTTTTGCCTAAGACAATTATTTTGAAAGATACCACCATTATTTTGATAGAAACCATCTTTTCCATCTATTCAAAAATGCGCGGGGAGTGAAAAAATTCGGATGTTTGCAACTTTCATATATCTCGGAAGTGCTATACATACGGTGACCATATTTATGGGAGTCGAAAACGGGACAAAAAATGGTTTTGCAAATTTTTTCCACAAAAACCTACAGATCTTAAAGCCTAAGATCCTAGGCCTACTGGCCCTGAAACAGCATCCTTATAGTAACTTCTTAAATTTGTAGGATATTTTCCTCGAGATTTTTACCCCGCAAAATTTGTTAAAAAATTCGTTAAATTTTAGTATAATAAAGTGTAATTTTGATATCGCTAAGACTTTTGGCAATTTTTTTTTTTGTTTACGGTATTACGCAGTTTTTCATAAAAAGTAAGTGTCTATGTTCGACCATTTTTTTAAAGAAGAAGTAACTGAGCAGCACTTTATTATACTCAATTTTAGTGGGCTACAAAACCGCAAGCCAAATAATTTTTTCTAAAGATTCTAATTAAAAAGTTTGAAATTTTGGTGAAACATTGCAGAATTAAATTTTATAGTTTTTCGCAGTCGAAAACTTGGATTTATATATCTAATTAGTAATCAAAGTTAACAATTTGTATATTTTTCATTATGAAAAGAAGCATTTCCGCATTATCGGGCAACAACCTATGTATTTCTATTTTCAACATAAATGTTACCCGATGCACTAAATACTCTTTCCGAGTTCACTGAGGAAGGTGGCGCGCAGAGATACTTCATTGCCAGTGTAAACAAATTTGGAAATTCTTTGCGGCTATACTTCCACCAAGTTAAGGGATCTTCTTGTCTGGATATAAGAGGTAGCTGCAAATATTTCCCTATTTCTAGTTCATAAATCGCTGCCTTTTTTCTTGTAAGTTCGCTGCCTTGTCTACCAATCGTTTGGCTATCCATATCACTAGAAACACTAGAATCAGCATCAGAGCCGTTGGCGATTTCCTCAAAGCATTGCCAAATATCCTCGTGAGCTCGATCTTCGATGGAAGCTTTCACTATAGTTCGGCATTTTTCATATGATTCAACTAGTTCCTCCATGCTAACTGATTTATAATTTCGAATTAGTTCATCAACAACCCAGTTTTTAGCTTTATTGGCGTCAGAAAAAAAAAGAGTTTTGAAACGGTGCGAATCTGTTCCGAAAAAATTACAACAATGCCGCAACTATTTACTGGAACATTCACAGCTCTTCATTTCGTCGTGCCGAAATTGCAGACCTACGCGTTCGGAAACGAAAAAGGTTAATAGCGAACGAAAAGGTTAATGTATAATTTAATCAAAAATTTACGTAAGAAAACAAAACATCTTGATTGTTCAAAAGAAAAGAATTTGATGAAGATTGTTTCTTGTTTGTTTATAAGATGCCATTTTTCACTGCGATAGCATCGCACGGATGTGTGCGGAATTGTGTTTACGAAATGGTAAATTCTGTAGCATCAGAAACGGTGCGGAGGTCGAGGTGAACTCGAGCCGGCAAAAAAACAATATTGTGAAATTTATTAAGGGCAGCAGTCTACCGGATATCCGATCGGATATCCGAATCCGGCTGTTATTTTTACAGGATATCCGGAATCCGGTTATCCGGCAAAATCTATATCCGGCACATCCCTAATTCTAATGAATTTGAAAGTATTTTTGGTTATTTACATGTGTGAGCTGAGTGTGTTTACATACAAAATAAGCAAAAATTTACAACCAAAATTTGGAGGTTATGTTGAAGTTGACAGAAGTTACCATTTTTTACTAGAAAGCGATCCCGTACTTTTCAATGTTACTCTCTCGCTCTGAGCGAATTTTTATTTTTTGACAGTTTTACTAGTCCGAGTCCGAGGAATGCGGGATTGCACCTATTACTAAAAGGTGATAACTGAATTAGGATAAAAGCAAAAAATAACAGATAAACTTAAATATGAGATGTGACTGTGACTCATGCAACAGCGTCACACTGTCGGCCGTCCCAATTCGTGTGCTAATTCGCCACAAAAACAAAAAAAAAAAAAAAAATGCATACTAACACTAATAAAGTGCGTAATATATGTATATAGTTAAAAGGATGTGCACACATGAATATGCAAGCTTCCCATCGCTGCTGCTCTCCATCAGCACCAGCTGTCTCATGCATAACGTAGTCGTTCAGTGTTGATGGCGCCAGCTGCCGGCCTGCCTGCACCTCGTTCACTTGCAAAACGCACATCACTCAGAATTTCATTGTGGCGATAGCAAACTGACGTGTCAACATGTAGAAAATGCAAGCAACTTGCATAAAAATGATAGCAACAACAACAACAACAACAATAACAATAATAGCAACATCGGCATGGTGACATTACTCTCCGCTAAGTGCAGAGCATTTACAATACGAGTATGAATGGTAGTGAACCATGCAACAATTCCTCCATATGCAACATACGGACGACTATACATGTACATATGTACATACATATGTATCTATGCGCAATGACAATGCATTGCAGGCTGAAAGTGGGTAAGCAGCAAACAGTGCGCACAACAAAATGAACAGCGCGTAGTGAGTCGCCCGGAAGAATGCTTGAGGACAAAATGCAGTTCCAGTGCGGACGGATGTAGCAACCGTGAGTGGTGTATGGTTGGTACATAGGAACCTCCGCTGCAGGTAGGAAGTCAGGCAGGAAGACGGAAAATGTCGCATGCATACTTAAGTAGTTTTGCATGTAAATTGCGTTTGATGCCATTTAACTTTTAATTGCATTTTTGTATATCGTTATTCATAAATTTTATATAAAATATATGTAAGAAGGTTTTATTATTATTCCTTACATATTACAATCTTTCACTACGCTGCACTTTATTTAAATTGTCGCAAACATTTGTTTTTATCCTTCCGCTGTCACTCACATACATATAAAGTTATGCTGTGGTTTTTCACTACTTTTGTGGTTTGAGCAGGAAATCGACCGGAAGTTGGTAAAGAGAAGAAGCTGCTGCCTTGGCTGATGGCGTGTGAAATACTTAAATTTTGATGGCTGCTGGGTGACAGTAAAATTGAAATTGCTATGTAAAAGTGTCAAAGTGCTCGGAAGAAATATGTTAAATATATATGTATGTAGTACATACATATGTATGCACGCTGTATATCATATTTCTTGCAATTGATCTTAAGCGCCGCAATTACTAAAGTATTTGAGATTTATGACAGGCGAATGGATAAAATAATGGTGTTGAGGTATATTTGTTCATATGGAAGCGTTTTAATGGATGATTACTTTAATTGTACGCATTAAAATTAAAATATGTCACAGAAATTGTTGCGTGATTTCTTCCAGTTAAAGTAAATCAAATTAAACAACTCGTTGAGGTACAATTTTCGAGTGACGAAAGTCGAAATTCTTCTTATTTGGCGCTCTAACTGCCTAAGCGATCTTGGCCGAGGTCAAAAAAGCACGCCTATCGTTTCTCTTCCGCGGAAATTGACGTCAATTGGAAGTGACAAGTGAAGCCAACTCCTTCTGCACTTGCTTTTTCAACCGTAGTGGGGGGCTCCCTTTTTCTCTGTTACCACCAACGGGTTCCGAGATGAATACTTTCAGAGCTGGTGTTGCTCAACGTCACTTTATGCAGTCGTATTGGTTTAGCGGCGGTCGTCCCTCGGCAGGCAATGGCAAACCTCCGAGTGTATTTCTGCCATGAAAAACAGCTTCTCATTAAAATACAATCGCCGTTCGGAGTCGGCGTAAAACTGTAGGTCCCTCCGCTTTGTGTGACAACACCAAGGCGCACGCCACAAATCGGAGGAGAAGCTCGGCCAAACACTAACATATGTGTAAGCGCCAATCTATTATTATTATTATTATTGGTTTAGCAGAGATATGAAATTCCTCTTTCCTTTCCTTNCGCCAATCTATTATTATTATTATTATTGGTTTAGCAGAGATATGAAATTCAGACATCGAAGCGTATAGGCAAGTCCTTTGTGTGCTGCGGAAAGCGGTTTTGAAGTTTTCAAATATATGGTGAGTGTCAATCCTTTTCTAAATACCTAGTCTATGGTGGATTTACCAGGTCGATCCTTTTCTCGCGGGTCTTTTCCAAGATTTTACGTAAATTGAATACCTAGTCTATGGTGGATTCAGTAGGTCTAAAGCCACACTAATAAGGCCCAATCAGTTCGTTTACGTTGGGTTTCAGTCTTTCACACAATACGCTCGATAAAACCTTGGAGTGTATGGATTCCAGTCGTCGTGCATGTGTTCTTCTGACCATATTCTGCATAAGAGTTGATGCATGCACCTAATCAACTCCTTGCCGTTGTACTTGAATAGCTCAGCTGGCAGGCCGTCAGCTCCAGCAGCTTGTTTGTTTTAACCGCGAAGTTGCTATTGGTACCTAGTCATAGTCAGGCGGGGGGATATCGAGGGGCTGGGGTTCGTCTTCTATACTAACTTCACTGCTGCTGTCATTCAAAAGTGTGGAAAATTGTTGCCTCCATAATTTAAGTACATTCTGAACATCGGTCACTAGGCCACCAAGGTTTTTCCTAGAGGAGTTCGCCCGGTACTGGAACCTTCCAGAAGACGCTTAACTCTCTTTGCACTCTCGTATTTCGGCCTTTATATTCCTTCTTCAGCGCCCTATATCGAGCGCGCGTTGCGCCCGATCGCAGCGTGGCCCTATAGGTGATATATTTTTTCAGTGCAGCTTCGAGATATTAATAACTTAATTTAACAACTCATTCTTGAATCCGAATGACCGGTGCAGATATTTCGCTAGCCAAGAATCGAACCGGAGTTCTACCGGGTGGTAGAGCATATCTCTAAACACTCAGCTTCGGCGGTCACATAAATTCTTCGTAACATTCAAAATATTGCCTAAAAACCCGGATAATGCCTGATTTATTTGCTCAAGATAGAAAAATTCAGTTGTTTAACTAGAATTTATTTTTCTAAAAACAATGCCTTGAAAAATATATTTTTCAATATTAAAAGCTCAGCAATAAATCAAAAAGAGGCTGAAAGCGTCCTTGGCCAGCCATCTTTGACGCCAAAGTGCAAAAATATGTTAATATACATACATACATATTTTTGTGATAAATGATGCTGGCTTGCGGCTACGGTTGACTTGCATTGACCACCCATATAAGCAAACATACAAGTACTCTAGCAAAGTACGGCGAGACCACCACCCGACGACAATTTTAAACAAAAGCTAGAAAATGTGTGCATATGTATGCAAGCAAGTTTCCTCTATGCATATTTATAAATACAAGCTATCCATGCGTGCTTACATACATACTTATGCACATACGTGTATAATTTTTTATATTAAAAACAAAAGGAAAATAGCTTATTTTTCGCGGCGGAGAATAAGGGCTCATAATTTAGCTCTTCTGCTTTCTAAAATATTTACTCTAAACATGTCGCATGTACACTCTCTTTCAAACATCTATGTAGGTTGTATGCATGTATGTATGTACATACATATACTGCACATACAAATATTTATGTTCATTAGGGTGGTAAATTTTTTTCTGCCACCACCCTATAACTGAAGAATAACGAAAATAAGGAAACCAGTACTTTTATAAACAAGCGCACTTGTGCACATTGAAATGGAATAAGCCATGCCATGTCTATCTGTCCGTCCGTCCGTCTGTGCAAAACGAGATATCTTAACGAAACTTGATACGTGCATTTCTTTTGAGCCAAGCACGTATGGTATTGAAAATGGGCAAAATCGGACAATAACCACGCCTACCTCCCATATAACGGTATTCCGCAGAAATACATAAGCTGCGATATTTTAATAACTACTGAAGCTTATTCACTCAAAATTGATATGTATCTACAATAACATCTTGACGGATAATAATGAATTTTTAAATTCTTTGCCGATACCGCCCATTCGACCACTTTGAAATTGGAAACCCCTTAATAAACAGACTTAACTTTGGCCAATGGCTCCTAATTAGGGTGAATGACTCGGTTTTTCCAAACCGGTTTCTACCGGTTTTTTACATATCTATAGGCGGGTTTTTTTAATCTTGATTTTTCGAATACCGAATAAGCCGGATTTTTTATCGAACAAACCATTTTTTTCATACTAATCTTGGCCTCTCAATAAAAATTTTTAGTTTTTCGAAGTTTTTAAGGTTTTTCCAGTTTAAGGGAAACCCCAAATAGTTTTAAGCATATATCGTAGATTATTTGGGCTTGAACAGTATCTGCCGTGGGGCGACGTTTATTTGAAAAACCTTTATTTCGATGTTGCTGAACCCTACTACTCAATCTGGAAAAAATGAGAAAAATTCCAATAAAGTATTAACAAAAGTTAAAAGAAGACCAAAGGAGTTTTTTGCTGATTTTTATTTGTTTTACTTTTGATCTAAAAAAATTTGAACTTTTTTGGTTTGGTCACTTCTAAATAAAAGCTATCTTTGCAAGCTTTATTGCAATTTTTGGTCATGACTTCGTACCACAATAAGAATTTTCACTTTATGAAAACTATGTAAAAGAAAACCGGTTTTTACCCGGTTTTTTTCTTAATTTCAAAATCGGGAAGGGGTTGTTTTTCAAATCGCAATGAATAATCGCACACCCTACTGCCAATTTCGTTTGCTCACAAAGCCTGTGTAGATTTGCCTTACTAATGGCAAAATGTCAGTTTTCGCAACAGCTTCGGTTTTTAATGAATCGTTAATGTTACGTGTGTCTACTGTACCAAAATTAATTTTTACTATGAACATACCGGTTACATTCTTTCACATGGATAAGCTGGAGTCCTCTATAATTTTTTTAACAATATGTATGTATGCACATTTTTATATTATGTGAAGTTATATAGGCACGCATTCACTATGTGTGTATGGAAATATATAGGTTTGCACTTATGGAACATGCACATATGTACATATGTACTACAATGAGTGTGCGGTCAAGTACGATAAGGTGAAGATCATTGCAACAATATCAGTAAATGTCGCCGTTTTAAAGGAAGAAAGGAAAAGGCAAACTACAGCAGATGCCTGTCACTTGAATGTAAAATCATACAATATATATACATTAGACTGTATCATAGACTGGATTACAAAATTTATTATGGGCGGTATTATCACTTGCGAAGCGAATGAATTTGGCGAAGCGAACGGTTTGGCGAAGCGTATGGATTGGCGAACGCAACTTAAATATGCATTAAGAGTGTTCGCTTTTACCAGCTTGTGCAAGTTCTTTGCATCGCGAACACTTTTAATACCTTCTCTGCCTTTTAATTCGCTTCGCCAAACCGTTCGCTTCGCCAAAATCATTCGCTTCGCAAGTGATAATACCACCCTATATTTGCAGACGTCCACCAAAATATTTCGGAAAAATATTTAGATTTACGTGAGTTGAAACGATTTGAAAATTCCTCCAAAAATTTAGTTTTTTTATAAACAGAAATAGTTTCATGAAGAATTTTTTTTTTTAATTCCCGAAATATTTCGGTGCAGGTCTTAAAATATAATAGAATTTATAATTCCAATGGAAACACAGTATCGATTTTTTTTTGTATGGGGAGTGATGCATTCTAATATACATATGTATGTAAACATTTGTAGGCTTATATATACGCTGCTATATACATATGCATGTGAGTCTGTACATATGTGAATGTTGTCATCGACATAATTTTTGCCAATAAGTATGAACGTCACTCTACGCTGGGTTCCAGGACATAGTAATATTGAATGAAATGAGTCGGCTGATGAGGTGGCCAGATGCGTCTCAGGTATGCCAACAGAAGAAGCGCATAGCTCCGTACTACCACCGTTTAGTGATCACGTTAAGAAGTAATGAATACACCGTGGCCGTGACGAATAAAAGACCGTAAGACCACAAGATTATTATGGCCGCGGCTTAGTTAGAAAAATACAGGGGACATACTGACAGGACGTCCTCACCGGACACTGTGCTATAGCACTAATGTTTCAATGGTGGCAAATACCAACAAGTACTCTCTGCAGAGGTTGTCATCATCCTCATGAGGAAGAGTCAATTGACCACTATCTGTGTCGATGTCCAGATCTACAGACGAAGCGACTCGAGCACTTGGGTTCACGCTCCTCGGCTTCATCAGGGATAGTAAATCATTCAGTATAATATGTTCACGCTCCTCGGCTTCATCAGGGATAGTAAATCATTCAGTATAATATTTACTGACTTAAACCTATACTCTTTCTATTAAAGACACTCACTAAAAGAGGCACACATATGCAATGGACAATTCTGTCTCCGAGTGAAAGTATGGAATATTCCACACACGCTCACCTAACCTAACCGAACCTAACCTTATCGGCGTTTAAAATACAGTATCGTGGTTCTGCAAAACCTCGTAACTGGCATTTGTGCCAAAAATGAGATTTGCTCACCGGAAGCTCCTGACATCAAGCCTTATTCATTCATACCAAACTATCGATATTTAGACATAAGTGGTAGAAATCAGGGACGGTAACAGTTACAACTTTTATTAAAAAAATCACTCTTTAACAATTATTTTTTGACTTTTATTTAATTACTCTTTAAATAACCGTTATTTTTATTTTATTTTATTTTATTTTATAAATCGAAAATAACAATTATTTTTGATTTTTATTTAAATAATCTGCAAATAACAGTTATTTTTGATTTTTAAATTATATGTGTTAAATAACAGTTACCGAAGACTTTTATTTATAACAGTCATATATAAAAATCAGTCACTGATCTTTATTTTTTCAATCATACTTATAAAAGTCATTTGAATAAGTCGTAGTAAACTTTTGTTTTCCAACACCTTCTTAACTGCGAAAAATGTTAATGACTTTTATACGATTGATTTAAAAAATAAAAGTCGGTCACTGATTTATATTAATGACTTTTAAAAGTAAAAGTCACTGACTGATTTTTATTGATGACTTTTATAAATAAGTAAATAACTGTTATCTAAGGCATATAATATAAAAATCAAATATAATTGTTATTTTTATAAATTTTGCTTAAAAATTGCAAATAAAAATTTATTTTCAAATTTGAGTCTCGGTGCAAAACGAAATCGATTGGTATGTTTCACTTAGTTGGAGAACATTTCCTTCATAGTGAATTTTTCCATGACAGTTTTCATCAATAACTGTTATGTTCGGTCCCTGGTAGAGATAATTATAAAATATCGAACCGGTTTGAAATAATTAAGACAGGTTTTACTCTCTCTCGTAAAATTTTGATAACCGCGCATATGTACGATACGTGTATACGTGGTTTTGTACTTTAAACGACGATATGTATGTATGTAAAAGTCATTTGGCGTCTAGCGGCTCTGGCATGTTTAAACTGGTATGAAATGTAGGCTCGATATGTATGTGCATACATACATATGTATGTGCAACTTTTTTGGTCATACCCTGGAATCTTTATTTAGGTAAATGTCCGAAGTGTTTTAGTTAGTAAATAAATAGCATACATTAATAAGAAACTTGTGCATATGTACTGCATCGGATCAATAGCATCCCATTTCAAAGTGATTTTGTTTGCCACTCGTGTTTATTAAGCGACTTCAAAGAAAGGAGCAGGTTATCAGTTCGTCGCAATATTTTATTTTTTTTTTGTTTTATGTATGTTACCGCATAACTTTGGACTATGTTATCTGATTTCTATAATTTAATTTTTAGACTAAAGGTGGCACCTCCAAGGTGGTTGGTTCAGATCCCATCATGGATCATGAAGAAATTAACGGTACTCTTAATTTTTTTTTGAATAGAAGTCGGTTTTGTTTTTTGCTTAAAAATTACCTGTTTATGTATTTATTTTTAAGAAATTTCAATAGAACATAGCCGAGCATATTACCTCCTGGAAGATAAAAGGAAATTTGTGAGCTTGCTATCGTAAACTCCACTCATGATTCCTTAAACGCTGCAGCCTTGCTTACAGGTTCACGCCTTAGCTGCCCGTTGGTTCGTGTACGGGTAATGCGGACGTGTTATTACTCTCCGTTCCGCAGCTACGAACCTCTTTAAGTTGTCATTGTTACTGTGCCGATCCTTGTCTGTCTTATTTTCTTCCCTGGAGCAGCTCTTGATGTCGCCGTTCCTCTGCCTCGCAGATCGCTATCAAGAAGCAGAATCAATTTTCGAAATTGTTTTACCTCGGCCCCAAACCGACAAAAGGATGCAGTGAGAATAAAGTCGATAGGCAACCCTATAAATATTAATAATGCTGGATTTCCAAAATTGGATGGCCAAAATTGTAATGACAAAGTGGGGCATTAAAAAATATTCGCGTCATTACTTTAAAAAAAATAGTCACTAACTTTAATGTCTAGTGGAAATTCGGCATAATATTTTCAAATTATATTTATTATTTAGTACATTGCAAACGATAACCCAAATGTTACGCATACGCCCCGCAGTGCAAGCGCACACAAATCAAATTTGCAGCATTTGTTTCATTTCCAATCACAAAGGATTTTGTAGAAAAGTATATTGTTTATCCATACCATAATTGATTGCATACAATATTTTGCTGCTGCACGCTTTATGCTCCGCTTGCCGTCACTTCGTATGCATTGTGTCAGTGATTGCATATTGAAATGTGATTATTATTTTAGTAAGAAAAAAAAAACTAAATAAAAATAAATAGAACAGAAAAGGAAAAGCAATTGCAATATACATATAGTATGTATGCTACTTTGCTGTGTATGTATGTATGCATGCGTGTGCGTGCAAATGCAACACAATAAATTTCTTTACAATCACGCTGACAATGACCCAAATTGCGTGAATGTAATGTTTTTAAGAAAAATATTTTATTTGAATAAGTGGATATGTACACAATATGTGCTGCTACTGTATGTACATATGTATATTCATAAGTATGTATGCATACTATTTATTCGATGGATAGCAATATGCGCCTCACTTGGCTGGATCGCCACGTTCCTTGCTGCAAGCAAACAAATACCCTTTATTTTTCCTTCTTTTCCCATTTTTATCGCTTGCCAAATTTTCGCTAGCCAAATTTCTTCCTTCCATTGCCAAAAGCCAAATTTTTAGCTTCTATGTTAGCCACTTTTTGAGTGCAGCTGTTTACTTATCTGCGTATCATTTTTCGATTTAATTTTTCATGAGGATTTGAGAGTGAAAAATTGTACCAGCATAAAGCTGATGGTATATAGTGCGAGAATGTTATTGTTGGCAGCTGTAGTATGCCCTCCAAAGTTCCCATGCGTATGTATGCGCTAGTTGTCTCGCCATATGTGTTTTTTAGATAAAATTTAATACAATTCATGCACATATACATGAATACTTACATGTATGTACATTAGACTGCAGCACTGCAGAATTATAAAATCTGTTATATTTTAAGACTTGCACAAAAATATTTCGAAAAAATATTAAGATTTCCGATGTGAAAATACCTCCATAAATTTAGTTTTTATGTATAAAAATTGTTTTAAAAGAATTTTTTGAAAAAAAAATTTTAATTTGCAAAAAATAATAAGAAAATGTTTGAAAAAATTATACAAATGAGATTTTAGATACCAGATAGAGAAATATAAAGGGTGAGAAAATACCTCTCAACCGATACCCCTCAAGTCTATGTAAATCGGTATAATTTTGCCCCAGTTATTCAAGTTTTTCGTAAAGCAATGTTAGAAAAAAGTTAAAAAAATATATATATTTTTTAATTTTTTTGCAGATTTTTTAAGCTTCAACAGTTTTGTGATCAGAGGGGATTAAAAACATCTTTAAGAAAGTACTTTTTTCATAAAAAACTCCATTACGTAAATCTTGATATTTTTCGAAATATTTTGGTGGAAGTCTCCAAACATAGTAAATTTTTCAATCCCTGCTGAAAACGTCAGCTGTTTTTGGTTATGCAGTCTAATGTACATATGTATACAAGGGAATGAATATTGCGATATGCATAAGGATGCATAAGAATCTATACCTATGTATATGTTTATGTATGTGTGCACTTATTTTAGGTTGCATATTGTGTCGAGGTTCACAACATTGCTGCATCATTTTTCAAAGCTTTTGAATTTTCTTTTCATAGTTTCAGCTTGTCGGAGTCGACGATTTGTTTGTACGCATAACTGCTTCTCATACATACACATATAATTGGAAAATTATGAAAATGGCTTCGTCGATGCAGTTGACGGCATTTCATATTAAAGTCCATTTTCAAGGCAGTAAAACCCGTTTCTTTTTTTCTCTCGACATCGAATAGAATAATTCGCATAGATTGATTGTTTCACTGAACGAAGAATGCATACGGCTGTGCATTAGACCGTACTGGAAAAAAGTTCGACATACACAGTAGTGATGCCGTTTTTAAATCGATTAAATCGAAGATCGATTAATCTAGCCCTTCCGATACGAGTTTTGTCGATTTGATTTGATTTTTCCTCAATTGATGAATTGAAAGTGAAGTAATTTTTAGAAAAAATTTTAGTACGTATGTAATTATGCAGAAAATCTTTTCTAAAAAGAGTAAATATAGAGTTAGCGATAACAAAAAAAGCTAAATCATACAACTTTTTCTCATTTGCGATCAAAAAAAAATAAAAAAATTTTGCATATTCTTAAATAGGGTTAATGATGAATTTCCACTAAGCAATAAATGACAATGTTGAGCATTACGTTCATAAATGTAGCCATTAGTGCGATTCATGAAACATCGCAAAGTCGCATTTTTGGTGAAATAGCAACTTTGCGAACAAAATTGTAATGAGCGACCTATCGCAACTCCGGATCGTAAATGCAAATTTTTTTCCAAATGCTGCACATAAGTGAAAAGGAAATGTTTTTGCCATTACATACATTCTTAGCTTTAGAATAAATCTGGATATTGAAGCCGTTATGAAAAATGTATGTACATATGTATCTTGTGAGATCGATTTTCCAGCATCGATTGTTTTTATTTCGATTGGAATTGGTTCAAAAATCAATTTTTTTTATTTCGATCTGGTATCTCTAGAACACAGGCATTAAAAAAAATGGCCGGACGCACTGTGGTCTGGATACAGACAAAAGTTCGAAGAAACAAGTTCCCTAACAATTGTGTTATTAACATAAAGTCATTGTACAGGGGCCTTTAATGTCACTGCATGCAAATCAGTGGTTAAAATAAAAAAAATATATAAAAATGACGGATTTAATATGGCCGCCGAAATTGTAAAAAAATTATTTAAATTTAAAAAAATAATTGTAAGGAAGTTTTTAATGTCACTGAATTCAAATCCGTGGCAAATAAATAAAAAATTCGAAACGGCGTATTTAAAATGGCCGCCCCAACTCGCAAAATATTCCATGGAAATTATAGCATTGTAGTTTTTAAGGTTTCTGAGTTCATGTCTGAGGTTAAAATTGCTGCTAACATGGGCGTATCTCACCTTGTACTGACGAAAGTTTCCTTCTTATTAATTGCCGATAGCCTGCGTAACCAATGTAGAGATCAAAATATGGAAGAACCCCTCTCTATGGGCGTCTCTTATGGCCCAGGTATTCACGAAAGTGCTGCCCAAGGACGAAGTCATATCGCGCATGGCAAAAAGCAATATCGATATCTAAGAAGGCTCTCGACTCGAGAACCCTTTTCATCTTACTAACCAAGTAATTGAGGGTGAAATGGGTTTATTTCCCTTTAGCACAAGCGAACACCATATTTTTTTGTTGATTTTAAGGCCGTTTTGCTAGCACGAAGAGAAGCCAAGTCTAAATTTGGGATTCCCGCAAAACTCATACGGCTATATAGCGTAGCGCTGAGCACAACCTTCTGCTCCGCTCAAATCGGAAGGGCCTCTATGCGCCGTTTGAGAACAAACGAAGTTTTAGCAAAGGGATTCACTCTCATGCGATTTTTTCAATCTGATGCTCTGGAAAGCGTAATAATAACTGCCAATCTGAATCGCAGCTTCACCAAATAGTACAGAAAAAGCACGACGCTGGACATTGCCTACTTAGGATCCAACATAAACATCGGTGGAGTGCAATAAGGCCCGCGGAAGTAACGCCCGTGGGTTTTATTTCCTAATATGATAATATTGAACTAAATATTTGTTTTCCTTTATTATACGAAGAAATTGAAATTAACAAATTTTAATGCATATATTTAATACACATGTGTATGAAAATTAAATTATTCAAAGTTTCAACAAAAAACGGAACATGAAAAAGTTAAAAGTTAAATAAATACTTTCGGCGATGGTCTAATAATTAAATGGCGGCAAATTGGACACAAAATGCTTGTATTACCACTGAAGGGAGCCACTGAAAAACCTAGGATGCTGAGAACAAATATGCGCATCGCATTGAAGGCAAAAGAACAATTTACCTTTAATTTCCAATAATTCGCTTATCAGTTCTTGGCAAAAATACCNAATTTTTGTTACAACCCGTGCGTCATCCACATCACCATAGTATTTCTGCGGCGTGTGTACACAAACAACCCCAACTCCTCATCGTACATTAATATGGAGCATTTAAATAATGTAAGTATATAAACAAATACATTTTCCGGCGTAATGGGGAGGGGGGGGGAAAGGGAGCCACTGAAAAACCTAGGATGCTGAGAACAAATATGCGCATCGCATTGAAGGCAAAAGAACAATTTACCTTTAATTTCCAATAATTCGCTTATCAGTTCTTGGCAAAAATACCGTTTTATGCGAACACAGCAGAAGGGAATTTAACGCAGTGCTACACTGTATGCAAAAATAGATAGTACGGGATTTATTTCCTTTTTTATGAAATAAATCAAGCGGGCATTATTTCCTTTTCTGTGGGAAATAATAGGGATATAACAATTTGAAGAAGTACATGATTATTTAGTCATAATCGTGAAAAACCCCAAAATTTACAGATCATATATCCGAAGAAATAAGGAAAAATGTGAAGCAAATCGAAATTGTGACACCAAATTTGGATAGACGATACCGAGTTTGGTTGTATCTCAATGAGTTCGTTCGTTTCGCCACTAGCTAACTGATGGCAAATCGATGACGGCTATTATAACATAAAATAATAGTAGTGTTAGAATTGTAATATATTATTTGATTATTTGTAGGGTTGCATTTTATAATTCTTTTATGCCATTACAGCGTCTGAATCTCGTTTTATTTTAATTTGGTTGTAAATTAAATTATATCCCGGGGTCTCGGGATCCCGAGGGCTTCTTCCCGGGATTTCGGGACTCAAAAAACATTTATACATTTTTGAACAAACCTGTTGTAAGGAAATCCGTATTAAAATAACGGATCGCCAAATTTTCATAAATTTGTAAGTCCCCTTTCAGACACGTCAAGTCTTGAAAGCAATTTTTTTTGCATTCTCTTTTGTGTTTTCTATTTGCTTCCACACGCGTCAACTTTAATTGAATTCAAGTCCTTGGTTCTTTAAATGGGAGGCAACGAAAAGATCAAAAGAGACAAGAAAACTTGAAACGAATTGACGGTACGGAGGTATCTGTACTCTTCCCCTCTCTTCTCACCTCCTTCGCCTACGAACGAGCAGACTTGAAAGCAAGACTTGACGTGTCTGAAAGGGAACTAAATTATGTAGTTTAATTACTACAGTAAGGGCCAGTTTCTCAATGTCTGGTTTACATGTATGTAAATGTGTTTTCAAATGTTGAGTTTGAATCAACATCACAGTCCGCGATTAGTGCATTATGTCATACCATGTATGTGTGTATGGGTTGCAACCGCTTTGCATGCTTTGTATACATATACTTTCTTAATTACATATGAGAAAGCACCCGAGACGTGCAAAACGCCATCCGTGTAGTGAAAAATGCTTCATTTTAATACGGGCGTATTTGAGTTGAATATTTCCATTATACGTAGTGTATGTATAATGGAAAAATCCATTTCGTTAGGACTTTTCACTTGATTATATACGAACATTTTTAAACGGTAATCAAATAAAAACCTTTTATTCTTACAACGCGTTTTTTTCTCAGTGTTGCCTTTAGGGCCGTTTGCGCAATGTCTGGTTAATTCTAGCTCCCAGTTAAATATCGGTTTCGACACCTAGCATATAGCATGTGATCGATAAAGCAGCCGATGTGCTTAACTGAACGGTGTACCTCCGGTAGGCGTTAACTAGACATAGTGCAAACCGATTTTCCCGATTTTTTCTTAATTCAACAATTTTTTAATGAGCTCGAGGCCATTTTTAAATGAAAAATTTATTGTGGAAAAGCAACAACAATTTGAAAAATGGTAGAAGTGATAGCTATTTCGGAAATCACCACATTTCCTCATCAGACTTCTTTCAGTAGGATTCGAACCGACGATCCCACTGACTCAGCCAGTTGCCTATGCACCGTGCTAAG
>NW_016162159.1:0-22186 GCF_001687245.7 Rhagoletis zephyria | reverse complement strand
TGGGATCGTCGGTTCGAATCCTACTGAAAGAAGTCTGATGAGGAAATGTGGTGATTTCCGAAATAGCTATCACTTCTACCATTTTTCAAATTGTTGTTGCTTTTCCACAATAAATTTTTCATTTAAAAATGGCCTCGAGCTCATTAAAAAATTGTTGAATATAATTGTTAAATGGCCAAAAAATAACAAAAAACAAATGATTTTTTCTTAAGTTAAAAATGAGGGACGGTTTTTTTTTCAAATTCAGCCTTATCATGAGTTTCATTTTCCCTGCACCGGTTCGCTTTTCACACTACATGGAGTATTTACTATGGGCGGAGTACAAATTTTCGGGTGAAGTTTTTTTCGGGCGAAACTCAGGAAACAGCAGATTGTCTTTTTTCAAATAACTGTAGAACCGGCTTTCGAAAAAAGCAAATAATCGAACAACCAACCTTTAAGTCTCCATAAAATTTGGATGTTTTCTCGAAGCTGTAAATATGTCAAGGACACTCACATCATCACATGGCACCACAGGTTTTAACAAAAAAGGCCAAAACAGTCATAACCCTTATACACGTTGTATGTAGCAGGTACATACGTACATTGCGTAAATTTATAGGGAATGCAAGGTCAAGCATTTGTATGGCGGAAAACCAATCAGTGATGGGCATAGTGGGCCACATTGACCTTTTGCGATTCAAAAAGTGATTTTGGCATGCAAAAGCCGACAACAAAAACGCAATAAGACAAAATCGCAGAATTCAGCAATAACAAACTGCACAAAAACAAAACAAAAAACATGAATGCAACGAATTCGATTTATTTGCGTCCAGATTCCATGAACTGATAGAATTCGTTTGCCGGATGATACAAATAGCCCAGTTTTCAATGATGTCGTCCAAAATATTTACCATGCAGTAGGAACAACAAAAATAAATCTAAGATAGAATAGCTTCAACAGCTATGTCGACCACAGCCGCCATTGAGGGCACGCAACATCGACGTCAGCTTTGCATTTAGCTCTGAACCAACAAATTTTTTTCAGTCGGCCAAACCTTTTTGTATGAGGTCTTTTTTTTTTTTTTTTTTTGCAAATTGCTACCAAAGAGCCAACACGTGCGACATACTACACACTAGTAAGCTTCGTTATCAACATTTTGACGTTGGCGCTGCTCTGGTCGCGCGAGATTGTTACGCGTTGATAGAAAAAAATTGCAATGTCAGAGTAGAAATTGCAATTCACCTTTATTTGCCAAGGTACTTTGGAAGTACTTACATACGAATACAACACACATTTATGATGTACATAGTATGTATAATCTGTACATGATGTAAGAGAAATCGTATACTGGCCTTAAAATAAGATTAAAAGGAAGTATTAAAACATAAAAATTACCTTTTACAGAGCATCTACATACATACATATTATTGTATATGTATTATAATAGCCCATTTATCGGCGTCCGCAAAAGTTCATTAACCTTTTTTTGCTGGCACATACGAAAAGAGTCCTTGCAAAGAATGTTGTTTTATTTTAACATGTTCATGGAACACATTAAGATATGACTTTTTTAACACTTTCTAAGTCGGAATAAAAATTCCCGTACGTACTTACCTACTGTGAAGGCAGCCGTCCACAGTGGTTGTTGTACTATTGCTAGACACGAAATCCTAGAAGACGCGAACCAAGAAAGCGTGGTAAGTGTGAGAGGAGGCTCGTCTACGCTCTCCGTAGAATTGGAGGATGCTTTTACTAAACGGGGAGGGTGACCGAGGACGAGGCCAAGGCAGGAAGAGTTGAAGGCTAAGGCACTATACGCCGCTGCTGTTAAGAGCAGCGACGAACATGTCAACCAGGTCAAGCGGACTGAGGAGGAGGAGAAAAGGTTGGCTTGAGTTAATCAAGAAGTAGAGAATGGCAAAGTTTACTATGCAGCGAGACCACAATTCTTAGCTAAAGATCCAAAGTTCGCAAACTTGAACGAAGGACATATTGTGGCGGCGGTTTGTTAAAGAAGCAGAAATGTAGAGACGAGGCTAGAAAGCCAAATGTCCGAGACAGCGGCGGCCGCCAACGCGATTGCTAAACGACATCTCTTCGTGGCACACATCGATCGCAGTAACCCGCTCGGACAAGTGAAGCGGGAGGGGTTGAAGGCAGTGGAAACAAAGCTGGAAGAAATCATATTCGCAAAAACCGACACAGAGCCGATTGCACCCATGCCTATAAATATTTTTTTAACTTAATTTAATTTAATGTTTTAAAAATAAAAATATATATATATTTTTTTTATTTAAATTAATTTCTGGAAACTTACTTTTTTCTCCTTTTGATATAATTTTTGTTTGATTTTTAAAGAAGGACATATTTTTTTAATGTCTTTTAATTTTTAGAAACTAATTTTATTATTTCTCACACTCTATAAATCAAGTCATCATGCCTGTGCTGGTGTATGGTGCGGAGGTATAGACAATGAAAACATCTGATGAAGCGGCGCTTGGAGTTTGCGATGGCGTATACCGCAGACGATTTAAGAATGAGCTGTATGAGCTTTACAACATTATAGACATAGTGCAGCGATTTAAAATTCAGCGGCTTCGCTGGCTTGGCCATGTCGTTCGAATGGACAGAAACGCTCCTGATCTGAAATTATTCAACGTGGGCCGCGATGGTGGTAACAGAGGAAGAGGAAGGCCTCCTCTGCGCTGGAAATACCAGGTAGAGAAGGGCTTGGCTTCACTTGGCATTTCCAGTTGGGCTCAGTTGGCAAGAGAAATGACTGGCGTGCTGTTTTGGACTCGGTCAAAATCGCTTAGGCGGTTACAGCGCCAATAAAGAAGAAAAAGAAATAAGATAATCTGATAAATTCATCTATTGTTCGAATTTCCCCTAAAATGATTTTATTTAGCTTTATACTTACTCATGGCATACATACATACATTTGTATGTACTCACGTCTGTATTTATTTAGCTGTAACCTTAGAAAATTTTAATAATTGTGTAGGTGATAAATATACAAATTTCGGGGTTTAAATATTAATTTCTACTTAGTAAGTATAGATAGTTTGATGAGGAATTAGAACCCATCATTCTCAAACCTAATTAATGAGAATGTCTTCCGAGCACAAAGCTTCTACTCTCGGAACCATAGCAGTAGGAAGAACATCGACATCATCAACACGAAATTGGTCTGCTGAGTCTTATCGACAGCAGACTTGCTAAATATACTTTTTTTCTTGGACAACCAAGATGAGTCTTCCGTTGGCTGAGCAGGCGGTATGATTGGAGTTGGAGTTGGAAAGGCGAGCTGACCAGGTTGAATAGGTGTGCCACCAATTGCCGCCGCAGGATGGGCAGCTGGTGCATGCCACGCAGGTGCTACACCTGGCTGAGCAGGCACTTGCACATGTGATGAAACGTCTCTTACTACCGGTTGCTGCTGTGAAACTATCGGAGCTGGTAGCTAAATAAAAAAAAAAATAATGAAACTTATTAAAAACAATAAACTAAATAGTTGACTTACTTCAGCTTGTGCCGCAGAAGCTGGCGCTGTTTGACCAGCAGAATATTGGGCCGGCTGTTGTGGTGGGTACTGTTGTTGTGATGGTGCATGCGGTTGGTCGACAGATGTTTTAATATTTAAGAAAGAATCTTGAATACCACTCGATTGTGGATTTTGGGTATCTTTCGGTGGCTGCTGTTCTTCATTAGAATTATGTGGGTGAAGCTTTTCAATAATCGTGCGTAATAGTGATCGCTCTGCTGGTTGCTGTGTGGGCTGAGATTGGTGGTGCGCAGACTCTGAAACATTTTCAATGGCGGGATGTGCCGGTTGAGAATGTTCAGGCTGAGATGGTTTTTGCGCGGCTGCTTGCGAAGGCTGTGGCTGTGCGGATTCAGGAAGATGTGCCAGCGGAGGATATAAGAATTGAGTTTGACCGGGTTGAGCAGTATGATGTCCAGCTGATTGTTCATCATGAGAATTGTCAGGTTGAAGTGATGGATATGTAGCTGGTTGCACAGGCGCAGGCGCAGGCGCTGGAAGATGTGGAATGACAGGCTGTTGGAAATAAGGAGAATACTGACCGGCTGATTGTGCAGGCTGAGCAGAAGGTTGTACCAGGCTAGGATCCCAACCGTATGGATGTTGCTCTACGGCTGGTTGTTGAACGGGCGCTGGAAGTTGCGGTGCGGCAGGCAGTGGGAATTGTGATTGCACAGGTTGTCCATGTTGAACAGAAGATTGATCGACTGGATATGAATAGCTAGGCTGCCAAGCTTGCGCCGGTTGCTGTTGCTGTTGTATGGCAGGATATGAGAATTGCGTTTGCATAGGTTGAAGAGGTGGTTGGTTAATAAATTGTGGCACCGGCGGTGGAGGTGGGGGTGGGTTGGCTGGATGCTGTTGCTGAGCGATGGGCTGTTGCTGCTGTTGCATTTGTTTAGTCATGATATGTCCTAAGAGTCCGCCTCCTACAACGCCCGTCAATGCGCCAGCTGTTGAAGAATAAAATAAAGTGAAATTAAATTAAATTAATTAAAATAAACCAAATTAATTTAATTACAAAAAAAAAACAAAAATTATTAGTTGAATATTTATATAGAATCTACAGGTCCAGAAGTAAATGTGGCCATTATTTTAAAATTTCGTCACAAAATTGAGGCATCTGGAAACCATATTTTAGCTCTGATTGCCATATTTAATGCGTTTTTTTCATATAAAACGTGAAGGTACTTCGAAGAGGGACCTCAGAAATACTAATCGGGAAAAATGTAGGCAATTAATTGTTGGTTATTAACTTATCTGCCTTATCCAATAAACATAGAACAGTTGGCTGTTGGAATTAGAATTTAAGGCTTATAGACGTACGAGCTTAATGATGGACATCTTAAATTATAGGTGGCCCGAGAACAAGCCGAAGGGGAAGATCAAAACAGTGTTGTGGTGCCGGGGCTCTACAGCTACGCGGCAACAGCAGCGCAAGCTGTTTACTAATATCAAGCATACCTAAGCTAGGAAGAAATACGAAATACATCAAGGAGATTACAAAGGCCAAGAAAGAATGTATCAGAACTAGGGATGTTAATCCCGGGATCCCGGACTTTTTTAAGTCCCGAAAATTCCAGGATTCTTGGCAACTTTTCGGGATTTGTAATTTGCAATGGGAGAAAATTCCCAGCATCGTTTAAAAAATTCCTAAATTTAAATACTGTATTTTGTTTTGTTACTAATGAAATATTTTTCAACTTAAATAATAAAATATGGTGGGAGAGCTTCTCAAACTATATTGATGCAATTTTTCCATGTTAAGGTGCTGGAAAATAATGAATATCTAAATCCCGGGACTAATCACGGGATTCTGGGATTGTATGAACGATGTGCCGAAAATCCCGGGATCGCAAAAATCGAAAAAATTAACATCCCTAATCAGAACCTTCTGTGCATATATATCCAATACTCCATAGCGGCGAGTTTTAGACTGTAGTCAGAGGAACAGTGGGGTCGATCTTAGCGCTTAAGCTATAAAATGGTACCTTTTTAGGTTGAAAAGAGTAGAGGGCAATTGCAATGCTTAACTCGCTCAGTAGGCCTGCGCCAGGCATAGAGTCTTCTGTAGGGCGTAACATGAAGAGAATAAAAAATCTATGTAATCAGTCTGACAAAAGGTAAACTTAGGACAGCCGTTTTCACCATCCCTGGTTAACACTAATCCCCAGTTAAACAACGTTACCGACGACACTGACTCCACGTATATGAAATTGTGTTGGTAACGATGTTTAACTGGGGATTAGTGTTAACCAGAGATGGTAAAAACGGCTCTTAGCGGCGGTTAGTCAATGTCAGGTTAACACTAACTGCAGGTTAAACATCGTTATTGACGTTACCGACTCCCTGTTGTATGCCTGGAGTCGAAGATGTCGATAACGATGTTTAACCGCAGATTAGTGTTAACCAGACATTGAGTAACCGGCCCTTAGAATGCTAAGGCGTATTCTTATAGGACTCTGCAGATCCGAATATCCAATCACTAATTATCAGGGACCGAGAACAAAAGGTATGGTCGAAACTACGGGCCGGTTTCTCAAATCCTGGTTGACACCAATCTCCGGTTAAACATCGTTATCGACGTTACCTACACCGTGTTATATGCATGGAGTCAAAAACGTTTATAACGATGTTAACTGATGATTAGTGTCAACCAGGCTTTCAGCAACCGGCCCTAAATGTCGTTTTCGTAGTTTTGTTCCCGAAACCGCTTCAAAACCAAAAAGAAAATGAGAGCAAAGCTGTCGAGAATGTTTCCAATGGGATTTATATAAAAACAAAACCCGGTGGAACTTTTCCAAAGAGAACAAATTGCGTTCAATACTTTCAGGCACATTTTTACTAGAAAAAATTTTAAGTAAGTCTCCAGAACGTTTTGGTAAATAAAACTAAACGGGAACAAAAGTATAATGAACTTTCTCTCGAATAACAATTTGGGAACTAAAGTCTCAGGGAATTTCTTACAAAGAACGAAACGGAAACAAATCTTCTGTTTGAAATATGTATTTGAATATGGAAATTAATCGAAAAAGAACTGAAAGATAATTATGAAAATTAAGTTAACGAAAGACTCAAGACAAGCACTTTTCTTGCACAGGAACTAAAAATGATAAGACGGTCTGGAAGTTGAATTGATCCTGATTTTCCTGACTTAGAATTAACAATCGTGGTTCTCACTGAAACGCCCTTTATCTTTATGGGACTCTGTACGTTTTGTTGTCAAAATATTTTTTCCCTAGCAGAACGTTCCCCAGACTTTTGGTTTTATTTGATCCTCCTCGAAAATGTTTTGGGTACTTTTGTTCTCATTGGAAACGTTCCCAAATGTTTCGTTCTCGTTCTATTCTTCTTGAGAGCTTTGTTCTCATTTTGTTCTCGTTCAAATAGCTCTCAAAACTTTTGCTCCCGTTTGGTGCTTTTGTGGAAATGTTCTTGATATTGCAATTTGTTCTGATGCAGAACTTAACCAAAACTGGAACGCGTTCTGGGTCCCTGCAAATTTTTTTTTTAACATGCAAAATACTGACGCTAGAAAAAAATCGCAAACAAGAACTTAAGTATTCCTGAGTTTTATCGAAGAAATGAACGATGTAAACTGCGAAAAACGTATACAGCCTTCTCTGCAAGATNGAACTTAAGTATTCCTGAGTTTTATCGAAAAAATGAACGATGTAAACTGCGAAAAACGTATACAGCCTTCTCTGCAAGATGGGTGCGATTCCACAACCCCCTGAGATCCGAAAATCTATATCTCTTTAAAAACTACGCTGAAAATTGCACAACACTTAAACTGGTTTAACTCCACTCCAAATCACTTACAAATTTGCATTAATTTAACCTTTCTCGAATTAAAAAATCTATCTAAAACAACGGCTATGTGAAGTAACTACTTTCATATGCAATTTAGATTTTTTCAACTCACCCAAAAATGCTGTCTTGCCTCCTGATTTCTTAGCGTCTGCTGCTTGTGGCACAAACGTTTGCAGCAGCAGCAAAACGGCACACAAACGGCCAAAATTTGCGTATTTCACTAGCATACTGCTTTTTTGTTGTACAATTTTAAGAAATATTTAGAAAGGTATAAATATTTTGTATTGCGATTTCGATGTCGATTCAAGCCACTTTGAAAAATTCCCGCGAGCGATAATAACACCTCGGCTTTGTGCCTTAAACTGTCAAATTTTTTGACATTGGCTTAATTATTCGCATTCAAAGTCAGCCACCTCAAAGGTGTATTTTTTAACATATCATGGTATAAGCTGTGGAATGTTTAAAACACAGCCTTACCGCCAGTTTGAATGACAGATACAAATTTCGTGCAAATTTTTACTGAATATTGTCTGATTTCATCTTAGGTTGTGCGTAGCGTGTAGCAGTTTAACCAAATATTTACATTATTTGAATTTGTACAGTTGTTTTTTATAACTTGCTTTGTGCTTGCGGGCAATGTAGTAAGTAGCAAAAATAAGATCGCATTTTGTAGATAATATTCCATGAAATTTTTTATGTATCACAAATTAACATACAATTTTTTTATGTACGTAAGTATATACGTATACCTATGTACTATTTGGGTCTGTGCCGCTTTGCTGAATGTATTAAATTTCTGCAATTTATTTCAATAAAATTCTACATACTTAAACTCAGCCAAAAACATAGAAGATTTTCTTCTTAAGCTTTTTTCGTTTAATCCGAATTCTATCCATATACGAGAATATTCAAACGGATATCCAAATGTATGGATAGTCTCAGCCATAATGTATGTAGAGTGGCGGACAAAAGTATTGGCACAGTAAATTTTTCGCAATATCAGCAAAGTTTTTTTTCTGCGTAATTTATTTTCGATAATCTTATATAAAAGTTTATTTCTTTCTACACCAAAAAAAAAAACAAAAAAAAATCTCGAAACTTTGTACAAAACTCAGGAAATTTTAATAAATTCGCATAATAATTTGCAACTTTATATTCAGATTTTTTAGAAAAATTGTAAGTAGTTTTATAGTCCATTAAATTTTAGTATAACAAAGTCCCACTTTGAGGTTGCTAGCAAATCGCGTTGATCTGGATATTGGGGTCAACTTGTCAAATAACGTTAAATTACAGGCATCTAACCCTAATTTATTTTTCATGCTAATAAAGGTTCGAGTATTTCTTATGAAGTGTGAGGTAAAGTGTTTTGTGATATAATATTACTTTTCATTTTGAGAATTCGGTGCAAGGTCTAATAAAACAATTGCATATACTATTAAAAAAAAAACACAAGATGTAAAGTTATACCTTGGGTTTATTAATGCAATATGTACATATAAATACTTATTTCCTGCTTACAATGTTGGTAAAATGAAGGATGTAATTAAGTAACTTAACAACTTATTCAAAATTTTTATTGTAATAATTTAAATTGCAAATTCAATTCCTTTTGCGAATCTTTCTATTATCCTTTCAGTGTCAATTTCAATATCTAAGTGTACGTAAAAGTGCTAGACCTATCAGTCATTCTTCATTCATGGTACTACGCAACCATGTTTTTAACCGGCGAAGTGTTGAAAAACTTCTTTCGGAAGTAGCGTTACAAGCTGGAAGTGTGACCAGAATGCGGAGAAGTTTGTTTATCAATGGAAAATCATATTCGTCGCATTTACCAAGAACTTCTACTGCTGATTTTGGGAATGGCTTTTCGCTTTCCTTATTTGTCCATCCTTCCAACCACACTTTATACTCTCCTTCCAAATTGATACCGTCTTTTTCTAAGAAAAGTTCGTATCGTTTTCCAAGCGATTTTACGCGTTCGATAACATTATTTTTTTGTCAGGCGTATTACATTCCCCAATTTTAGATGGAAGTAATAAGTTTAAATCAAAAATGTTGAATGTCTTTTTCGGCAATCTTTCTCGGATATCGAGCAAAATATTATCCAATAGCGGTATAAATATTGCCTTTGAAAATAATCTTCAGCGTTAGACGATAATTAGACCGGAAATTTTGTCTATTCGCTCTCCGAGATCGGCAACTTTTGAAAATACATATATCAGAAAAATGTGTGTCAGAATTTTCTCTTTCATTTCGAAGAATATTCACAGTGCCATTGACTGCTTCGCTAGCACGATACAAGTCAAGCGAGGGCGCTTGGAGAAGTAAACTTTTAATTTTTTAATTAAACTTTTAATTTTTTAATTTAACTTTTTAATTTTTATTTTATTTTTCAAGTCATTAATATTTTTATGCGCATACAAATGTCTGGGTACACAATTGAAAGTGAAATTTCCTACATACGTGCACCGCGGAAATAGACAAAAAGTAGTATCAGAAAGTTCGATTTGACATACATACATACATACTTTCATTCAGCCCAATTCTGAATACTCCCAGGAAGATTGTTCCCCGGGAATTTGTTTCTCCCGAGAAAGAAATCCTCCAATAATTAACTCCCAGGAAGTAGAATTTTCCCCGAAAATTTGGAAGGAGAAAATTCAAGTTTTGCAAGAGCTGTTTGATACTTTTTTGACAGCTCAACTCCGCCATTTAACATAAAAAACCGCAGCGAGAGAAAACTCCCATATAGTGAACAACCTGGATGCTGTGAACAGGCCATGCAAAAATTAGTTCACTATATCCAGACACGACTGTAATATTTAAAAAAATCAAAAAATTTAACTTTAACCTTTGATATCTTCCTAACTTTTTACTTTAGCCAAATAATTTTTGAAATCAAAACAAAAAGTTCTATCGAGCCACATTTTGGTTTTTGCATAAGTTAAACTTGAACCTTTTTTACTGGCTTTAGTTTTTTTTCGCCAAATAATCTTCAGTTGGTTGAATTAGCATGAAAAGTTCTATTTAGCTACATATTTTTTATTTCTTTATGGCTAAACGGTTGGTATTCTATAATACGGCTACTTCGGACTATTTCTGTCTAAATGCTGGAATACGGGAACAGGCTAAATGTGAATAAGAAAAAGTAAACAAACAAATGTCAAATTAAACTCTGAGTTTATTAAACACCCCAATGAGTACACTTGACAGTTGTACATAAACTTAAAACGTTAAACCAAAAGTCTTCACTTATCAGATGTATGCTAAGTTACATTTAACCCAGTAAAGTCTTAATTATCCCGGAAACTGAGTGAGCACCTTAAATAATTTTAACGGCCCTAAAAAGCTCACCTAATTCCTCAGAAATATTTATCCGTCTTTTACCAAAGTTTATAAAGTTGGTCGATTTTTAAATAGTTTACTGGGCAATATTTTTAGCGATTTTTTAATGATCAACGGGCAATATTTGCAAAGCACATAAAAAGCCCAAAATAATAAACCCAGATAAGCAGTAAAAAGTGTTCACTGGATGGATGTATTGCTAAGTTACAGTTAACCCAGCAAAGTCTTATTTATCTCGGAAACTGTAAGAGCTCCTATAATTATTTTGGTGATTCTACAAAGCCCAAAAATAGCACGTAATTCCCCAATAATATTTATCCGTGTTCGACCAAAGTTTAAGAAGTGGGTCAGATAGCGTGACGTCAAGCGGTTTTTGAATGTTTACGGGGCAAAATTTTGAAAGCACATAAAAAGCCCAAAAAAATAAGCCCAGACAAGTAGTAAAAAAGACTTCATTGAATGAATGTTTTTTGTTTTTTACGGTTAACTTAGCAAAGTCTTAATTATTTACCAAATGGTCGGAGCACAAAAAAAACGAAAAGTGGCCGAAAATAGCACACAAGGAGCACAATAATACGAGCAAATTGTTTCTTCATTTTTTCATTTCAGCGCCGCTAACTTGATTGAGCAACCAGCTTATGAGATAGTAACAAAATTTAACGGTTACAAGAGTGCATAGAATATGAAAAGTTTTTAAAAATTGACAGGAAATTTATTTATGTATTTTGGAAAAAACAACAACCAAACAAGGAAAAATTTATTTACCGTTTAAAAATTTTTTCAAAAAAGTTTTTTTGTTACCAGCACAGAATAGACCTGTTAGCAGCTTCAAAAAGTATTGAGCTTCATTCCTTTGCCCAAATGGAATTTCAAAGACCATTTTCGCAGCACAATAGCGTTTCAGTATAAAATTTCATAAAATCCCATAAAATCAGTAGTTCAGCTACAGCAGTGTTTTCTTAACTTCTAAAATTTTGATTTTTAAATTCTATTTTTCTGTTGTCTTTTTCGCTGCCTTTTGCTTTGGGAAGGAAACAAGTTTATAACAACAAAGCCACTTACCACCTGTATGTTTTTACACATTGCCATTTCCACACGCTCGTTAAGGTTTTGTTTTTACAAAGTTCTAATGCAATGTTGTGTACCAAAGTGAAAAGCGAAAAGCGCTCTAGGTAAAAGGTGGTAATGTAGTATTTGCATCGCTTGCGCAAACAAATGAATTCAAAAAATGGTAGCAGTAATTCCAGCTCCTCACCAACAATGAAAAACGCGCCATGTATGTATGTATTTATAATAACTAACAATTTATGTAATTGTTGTTGTTGTTGCATTGCTAGTAACCTTTATCGCTGATACGCATGTTGCACCACAATGACCTCGGCGTAGGTGTGTAACTAAATATACGAAGCTTCCGGAGCAGCAGCAGCTACATCCATACGTAACAGTGATTACAAAAATGGTTAACAGGAAAAAAGATTACTTGCCAGGTCAAAACAAAAAGCACAACAAAAAAGCACAAAAATCACTAAGTTGCTTTCCACGAGCTGTTGTAACAAAAAAACATATCAACATGCAAAAGATTCGAAACCTACGAAGGCAGCGGCTGAAATAGAAATTCAAAGCAAAAATATGTAATACGAGGGTGGTCCAAGAAGTACCCGACCTAACAAAGAAAACACAAAAATTTTGAGAAAAAATATATTTATTTTTCAACATAATCTCCTTTCAGCTCTATACACTTTTCCCAGCGATGTTCAATAAGTTCGATACCCCTTTTATAATAAGAACTGTCTTGCTCCTCAAAATAACAATCAACTGCAGAGGTCATTTCTTCATCGTTAGAAAATCTTTGACCACGGAGCCATTTTTTGAAGTTGGGGAAGAAAAAAAGTGCGAGGGGGCTAAATCTGGCGAAAAGGGTGCATGAGGCAGCAATTCAAACATTAATTCATTAATTCGCTAAACACTCAATTGAAACCTCTTCACGACACTGTTTCTGATCGAGTGTGAGCAAATGCGGCACCCATCTTGGACACAGCTTTCTCATTTCCAAATCTTCAGATAATATACGGTGTACCATACTTTTTGAAATGCCTACTATATCTGCTAGCTCGCGCACTTTCAGTCGACGATCATTCATTACCGGTTTGTGGATTTTCTTCACCATTTCTGGAGTCGTCACCTCAATTGGTCGACCACTGCAATACTCGTCTTGGCAGCTCGTACGGCCTCGTTTAGACTCTAATACCCAATATTTTACTGTTGTAAACGAAGCCCAAAGCGGAAGATATTTCAGATTTTATATTGGATGTGCTGAGGCCTTTGAAATAAAAGTTTTGTATCACCTAACGATGAGCAATTTTCTCTATTTTCACCAATTCACTGAAAACGTTCAAAACTGACGGCTGCCAACCATATACTAAACAACGTGGCGTCTTCAAACTTGAAACCTATGCTTTATAGATTGTGTACTCTTTAACACAGTGATATTTTTCAAACAATTACCACCATCTCTAGGTTAGGCCGGGTACTTTTGGGACCACCCTCGTACAGCACATGTGTGCGTTGGTGTGTGTGTCTGGCATTGAGAAATGTAATCATAACACTTTAACAAATACATATGTAATCATGTAGATGCATATGTATAGTACAATAAATATGTATGTCTAACATTGGCTGCAGCTACTCCACATGCATTCATGTACACATATAACAGCAAACGCACAAACGTCACCAAATTGGGAGTAAAAGACCAAAAGCAAAGAGGCACTAACAATGTAAGTATGTAGCTGAGTTGTTGTATGAAGAATGAGACTGATTGAGGGTGAGTTGGTAACAGCTAGCTACATGCATACATACAAATACGCGTGAAATCAGAGAAGATGCATGACTCTGATTTGTGCAGTGGAATGCAAAAATGTAGGATTAAAATGGTAATTTTTATGGGAGTAAAGTATTTTTGCTTTTAAGTATTTCGTTCCCATTTTCGATTTTCTTAAATGCGTAAGAAATTATATACTACATACATACATACATATCTGCCTAAATACTGACATTTTCATGATTTACTTGTTATCACTATATGTACATACATACATGCATAAGTGGCTCGATATCACCGGGACAAGCGTTTTACCGCCTTAATAACATTTTTTCGACCAAATGTTAACTATGCAGAACAGAGAACAATCAAAAAACATTAAGAGCGTTTCATGAGAGAGCGAGAGAGAACTGCAAGAACGTGCTGAATATATCATTCGTACCCTGTGGGGTAAATCTCTAGTTCTGAATTGGTCTGCTTCTAGTACATTTACACAAACTACTGGTTCGCGATAAATCTCTTTTGCATGCAAACAACTGGCGAATTTAACACGGAGTTGTCCTAGAAAGTGGAAATTGTCCCTAGCTGTATTACCCTTCATCTACATCCCTTTTTCTATACTTCCGAATCAGTTCTAAGGACGAAAAAAAGTAACATGATGTGTATTTTTGGCGTTCTCATGATAGCCATTTTGAAGTATTTTCAAATAAATGTGTTTTTCAACTTTAAATCAAATTTGTTAGAATTAATTAATGTTAATTAAATTGAGCATTTTAAAACACGTCTACATACGTTTTGCTGTAGTTAATTGTGCAGAGGTGCTTGCTATTATTGGTTACATACCAGAAGGTCCCAAAATGTTTATAAAACTTTTTGTTTTGTATTACCAAACAATGAAAAGGCATCTATGAAGTGCAGAAGGAAAGCGTATATGAACGAAAAAACCGCCCAACGAATATCTACTTAAAGTAAACTAGACCCACCCCCCGTTTTTTATAAGTACCACATTCCGGCGCTTTTTAAATCGTGGGGATCTAGTTACTATCGGACTGGTTCGTTTTTGGCGATAAAGACCTAGTACGGAACTAGAAATTTGGTTTACTAGATCGGTGTTTCCCTGCAGGGTAAGAATCCCACCTGTTACGGTGTTGGCTTCATGCATTCTAATAGCTCAGTTATGCATACTTCGCACTGCACTGCAAGCAAAACCAACAGACTTCTACATAATGTCCATGCTGTGCGTTGGGTAACCGCTTACACGCAAAGCCCATTTAACAGACTTCTTATGTGACAACTCTCATGGAATGCCAAGTATGCATAACTGAACCATAAAGGACATCAAAACGCATTCACATTAGATTTGGTCGCGAAAATAAGTTAGCAGTTACCTTTCTTAGTTTGAACTTACTTTGAGAGGAGTTGTCTTCATAATGCTTTCATTTATTACTCGATTTTAAATATCGTTAAAAAGATAATTTTGAGCAACGCATATCTTTCTCAGATCCTTTTACCATAGTCTGCCTGCTTAACCTTCTAAGTTCAAATAACCCAATTTCTAATTTATTAAATACAACTTTACTCTTCATAAAATTAAATATTTTAGTAAGCGATGCATTTTTTTCCATGAAAGGATAAAAATAAATTAATAAACAAAAAAGTTACAGTGACTTAAAAGTTCTCTGCCAACAGGAGAAAATGTTGATGTCGATAGATAACTCATACGCCATGGCAAGCGAGCAACTTACAGGGAATTTCTGTCTTAAATAGTAAAAAGTCTTTCGTAAGACAAATGAAAGACAGAGGGCAAGATAGTTCGAAAGGCTTCTGTTATCCTAGCACAAAAGCCTTAGAAATGGAGCTATCTCATTCACCACTTGTGGTGAAAAGCTATGTTGAGACAAAGCACCTGTATATCATTTAGCTCGAGTCGCTCCAACAGTCGCAATGGCCGAGTGAGCAAAGCACAGGCGTGTCATTCGAAAGATCCGAGTGCGAGCCTCGGGCAGCATAATGTTTTTTTTTTATTTTTTTTTTTTTGGTTAAGTTTTAATACTTTTTTTCTCAATTTAATTTTCTTGTTATGTTTAGATCAGGGGTGCTCATCCAGTAGCTCATTTGGCACATTTGGCTCACAACAACATCACTGTGTCTGTCTTTGGCGCAATTACAACAAACACAGCAAAACAGACGTTGACTCAGCAAAAATAGACGGGACAAAAATCGATCGATAATCACTCATTGCTGACTCGTGTTGGCTTGCATTTGTTCATCTGTATGCTTGTATCATCGATTTGTTGGTTTGTGGGTAATTGGTATTTAGGTTGTTGTTGAGGTTGGCTCAGTAACTTTAATTTGTTGAGCAACCCTGGTTTAGATGGTTATTTTCTTTATTTTGGAACGAATTTCCGTCATCCCTTGTCAAGTTTGGTTTGCAGACATTTTTTTTCTTTTTTAAATCATATTTTTCGTTTTAAGTTTAATTTTTTCCCATTAATTATAATTTATTTGTTAAAAAAAGAAAAAAATTGTATTTAATTTGAGTGTTATCTATTTTTTCTTTCGTTAATTTCATTTTCTTCAATTTTTTTATTTTATTGCTCTAAAAGAAAAAAATTAATTTTTATTTAATTTAAATTTTAGGGACCTATTTTTTGTTTTTTCTTTTCCTTTTTGGATTCTGTTGTAAAAATAAAAATATTTGAATATTGAAATATTAAATTTTAAGTACTATTTCCTCCTTTCTTTCTAATTTAATTTATAGATTTTGTTGTTTAAGAACATTTTATTGTTTTCATTTAATTTCTAAAAACATTTTTTATTTAGTTTTGCTTTATTTTCATTGTTTTATTTGGTTTAAAAAATAAATGTACGTGTTTTTTTTTTATTTAATTTAATTTAATTTTAAAGAACGTATTGCTAAAAGGCAAACAACATGATGCTAAAGACCTTCTCGTTAGCAGATCTATCAATTAGTTTTTCGAAAAACAGCAAAGAGCTTTAAAGATAGTTGCCACAATTGACAATTGTCTTACGAAGGGCTTTTGCCTTTCGAGAGACTGTGATGAGTTGAAAGACAATTGCCAGAATGGAAGGTAAGCAATCAAGAAGGCTTGGAATCGGTGTTGTAGCACTTTTGTAAGGCAAAAAAGGCGCATTCTCTGCCTTGGGCAGCTTTGTCAGGGGAGATGGTTGTCCTGAAAATCAGATGGTTGCTTAAAACGATAATATTATGAAATTCGTGAGCTGGAAAAGGACAAGAAGGCAAAAACATGCCCTTTTACATGGTTGAGTGCAACATCAAACGCATTTTGCGCCAGGGAAGGGCAACATTTTTCAGAAGAAACGAAATCACCATAAGTGCATTGTTACCAAACGCGTATTTCAAAACTCAACAACAAAAGGCAGTTGATAATTATAATTGGCCTGTCTGCCTAAGTTTTTCAAATGCCATGGCGTATGAGTTATCTATCAACATTAACATTTACTCCGGTTGAAAGTGAAATTTTAAGTCACCGTAACTTTTTTGTTTAATAATTTGTTTTTAAACTTCCAAGCATTAGAATACGTCTCTTACTAAACTGGTTAGTTTTATGAAGCGTAAACGTGTATTTAGTGAGGTAGATGGGTGACGCATCGGTAGATGAAGGGCGCATTCTAGGGTAAAATAATCTGAGAGAGATATACAGCACTCAAAATTACCTTTTAAACCATGGACTATGAAACTTTGTAATCGAGTTAGTAATAAAAATTATGAAGAAAGCTCAATTTTGGCTGATTTTAGGACTTGCCAAGCACGAAAAATCGAATCGCTCTATAATCCTCTCAAAATAAGCATTCAAATTTGTAACTGGAAAATTTGTTCTATCGTATAGCGACCGACCCGGTCTAATGTACGGCATACCAATGATGGGCAAAATTGTATTTACTAAATACTGATTGCCAAGCATGGTAGTGTAGTGATTACACATGTACACTACCATTCCGCAGGGTCTGGGATCCAGCCCAGTAACATCAAAAACCCCCAAAAAGCGTTTCTAATGGCGGTCACACCTTGGCCGGGAATGACAAATCTCCGAGAGTATTTCTGCCATGAAAATGCTTTTTGGAGTCAGCGTTAAACTGGGTCCCTCATTAGCATTGTAACGAACACGGGTTGTGTTTTTTTTTCAAAGTTCATCTGCAACTGACCACCAGAAGATGGGTCAGAAGACGATAGATTTTGTTGTGCAACATATCTGAAGGCTATTTAAAGCAAGCCTACGTTCCAACTTCTTGGAGTGCTGCGAGGGTGTTATTCCTGCCCAAAAGGGGTCACGCATACTCAAAGGATTACAGGCCCGTTGGCCTAACATTGTTTCTTTAAAAGACCCTGGAGAGGTTATTAAACGTATACATCAAACAAAACGTAGCGTGGCATATAGTTAGCGCCCTACACAATGTTGCGAGGCGAAAAGAAGCAGCTTTGGATAACGGGGAAGTATTGTTGTGGGCATTCAAGAACATCTGATCTTGTTAACAGGGGTACGCCGCTACTTTGGTCGCTTGTGGTCAACAGTATACTGAAGAAAATTGAGGGAGGACCTGCCGAACTTACTGCATATGCCGATGATGTTTCTGTCTGTCCACACTCAGCTCACTTATGAGCCAAGCACTACGCGTGATACATCCTTGTTCATCCTAAGTGGGGCTTAGTATTAACGTGAAGCAGGTGAAGCAAAGCACCAAGTACCTCGGAAAAATACTCGATAGTAAACCGTCATAGTGCCTCAATATGGAGGAGAGGGAAAAGAGGCCTCTGTGGCATTCTATGCTTGCAAAAAGTTTCTGAACTGCACCTGGGGCTTGTCACCTTCTCTTTCTCAGTGAATCTTCAAGGTGATAGTCAGGCCGATAATGTTCCATGGGGTATTGGTTCGGTGGACAAGTGGAGAAGTGGAGAAGTGGAGAATAAAATATTTTTTAAGAGAATTGTTTTTTTTTTTAGATTGGCGCTTACACATATGTTAGTGTTTGGCCGAGCTTCTCATCCGACTTGTGGCGTGCGCCTTGATGTTGTCACACAAAGCGGAGGGATCTACAGTTTTACGCCGACTCCGAACGGCGATTGCATTTTTATGAGAAGCTGTTTTTCATGGCAGAAATACACTCGGAGGTTTGCCATTGCCTGCCGAGGGACGACCGCTGTTAAGAAAAACCCTTTTTCTATATTTTTTGGGATGTTGCTTTGACCAGGGCTTGAACCCAGGTGCTGATGTGTGAAAACGCGCACTGCTTACCACTACACCACAGCGGCCGCCGAGAGCGAATTATAGTCTATAAATAAAAGAGACTGATGCTTTGGCTTGATGTATTGCTGAAAGCACCCCTAAGCTCGCAGATGGTAATTTTAGGGCGGGAGTATTTGGATCCAGGTCCCGAAAAAATGCCTGAATGGATAGATTCATATTGAACTATATTTCAGGCGTAGAAGAGCTACTACGAATAAGATAAAAATCATGTCTGACAGTTAGGCAGCACCAGTGAGGCAAAACCCCAGAATCATTCGAAACTGCATATAGGTTTGTGGGCATCAGAACAGCTCTATTTAATTAATTAACTCATCAATAATTAATTCATCAAAAGGATAGACCTAGCCTTCGGATGAATCCCTATAGCAAATGTTATGCGATTGCCCACGTATCATAAGTTAAGAACTTTATATCAGAAAGTTAGGCGACGTACGAAAGGTTTCAAGACCAACTGACCAATGTCTTGGAGACTTAATTATGAAAAGAACAATTTCGCAGCCTGCTTAATATCAACAGCATTGGATCCAATGGAGAAGATGAGTCGGAGCCCCCATCGAAAACGGCGGAATTGATGTCCCACCCTCCGACTATGACGAGGTGCGAATAACCATTTCGTGGGTGAAAAGCAATAAAGCTGCTGAAGCTGCCGCCTGCTAGCTGTGCTGTCCAAGCACAAGGGCGAAGAACTGACAAGGCGTATGCAGCACAGAAGGGATACCTGTGTGTAAGGCTTAGATCCCCCATCCATTATCGGTGCGGGTTTAGACATACTAGGTATTCACCAAATGGCAAATCTAAGTAAAGACTTACAAGAGCAGAAACAACAGAGAACAATACGTCGTCACGTAAATATAGGCGGCTAAGAATTGGGTAGAGGACTTCTAGAAACCAGCAANTTCCAGCCAGCCAAAGATATTCGATCAACGGGCGAGTTATGCAATTTAATGCAAAGCAGCTACAGCCTTATTGGCTGCATCATCTAAGTCCACAGCTGTTTGTATGGCCAGTCCAGAGTCCTTCAATATCTTTCTGGCTTCGTCCACATTTGTACCTTCCAAACGCACTATAAGTGGCACTGTGAGATTGAGAGTTTTTGAAGCTGCTACTACTCCGTTAGCAATAGTGGCACAATTTACAATACCACCAAATACATTAACGAGAATAGCTTTTACTTTTGGATCGGATGTCACGATTTCGAAGGCTTTTAACACTTGATTCTCCTTAACACCACCGCCAACATCAAGGAAATTTGCTGGCTCACCTCCATTTAACTTGATTATATCCATAGTAGCCATAGCGAGGCCAGCACCATTCACCAGACAGCCGATATTACCATCCATTGCTACATAGTTGAGATTGTTTTTGGCAGCTTCCACTTCACGTGGATCTGTGTCTTCTTCGGCGGTGTGTAGCGCGAAAATCTCTCTTTGACGATATTCGGCATTATCATCAAAGTTCAATTTGGCATCAACAGAGATCACTTCACCGGTATCAGTCTCAGCTAACGGATTTATTTCAATTTGTGTGGCGTCCACGGCCTTGAAAAGATCGAAAAGCTTTTGAATCTCAATGGCTGCACGTTCTATACATTTTCCCTTGAATTCTAAGAACTTGGCTATTTCAACGAGTGTTTCTTGAGCAATTGGTTTATCGAGATCTAAAGGTACAGTCTTTATTTTCTCAGGCGTCTTTTCAGCAACCGCTTCAATATCCATGCCACCAGCGGGCGAGGCAATGAGCACAGGCCCATTATGTTCACGATCCAATACTATTGATACGTACGTTTCTCGTGTAATATTTACACTACGTGCCACCATTACCTTTTTTACCAAAATGCCCGATTTTGGTGTTTGCTTTGTAATGAGACGATGGCCAATCATTTTATTTGTAAGCGTAAGCACTTCATCTTTCCTGCATTAGAGTTAGAAATTGTATCACTTTAGAAACATATTTTTCCGACGTATGTTTGATATTATAACTAACCGTTTGGTAAGATGCACGCCACCTTTGAACCCATTATCGAAAGTACCCTTACCGCGACCGCCTGCCAGTATCTGTGCCTTCACCACATACTCTGGACATTCTGCCATAAATTATGATTTTGTTATTGTATGGATTTAATATTATTGTCAAAGCAAAGTAATAAAAAATTCTTACCAAACTGGTCAATCTGCTGCTTATCGTTGGGTGAATTATCTAATAGTCTGAATTCCTGTATGGCGACACCGTATTTCTGGAGCAATTCTTTGCTATTACACTCAAGCAAATTTAAATTACGCACTTGTTGCAATTGAGCAGTCTGGAAAAATAATAAAATAATGGTTATTGGAATATTTAACACTGATGAGATATGTAAGTAAAGCAGACAACTTAACCTTTTGGACAATTCGCATAGACGTTGTAAAGCCGGCGGCAGCGCGTAGCATAGGCAGCATTTTCTTAATTTCTGGTGTGCAACAGACAAAAACTTGTTTGCATAAAGATTCTTTGCGAATTCACTGAGGTAGATGCAAGGTGTATTTAAGGTGTGTTAAATACGCCTTGGGTAGATGTTTCTGTTTATTATTTTTTATGTTAAAAATTAAACAAAATAAGCACTTTGAACTTTTATATTCAGCCGCTGTTCGTTAAAATGATAAGCTGGTTTCTTATCTAAAAAATGCACTCAAGAGTAGAGTTGGGAAGTTCACGAACCAGTTCGTTCAATGAACTAGGTCATTGAATTGATCGAACGAACTAGTTCGAAATTTAAACTGAACTATTCGTTCCAGGCATACATGTAATATAATGGGCTGTTTTTGCTTACGTGTAAAAGCACGTTTAACGCATTTAACTCTAAATGCTACTCTAATTGTACATTTATCCACACAAAATTCGTCACCTAAATGCAACTAAATGCAACTCCATTTTTGCATTAAGAATCTAAATGCTAAAAGCAACCCTGTGATCTCCAAAACTTCCAAGATTCGAACATGGTTTAATGAGAAAAAGTGGCAACAGTGCTTTTTCGCGTATACAGTGGCTAGCTGCGTTTCAGTGATCACCGATCGAGATTTCATTTATTATTTTACAATATTTGGATAAACAAAAGTTATGGGCTGTTTTTGCTTAAGAGCGAAATACACCACACAAGCGGTTTGACAAACCAAGCGAAATTTCCCTTTGCTTCAAGCCATTTGTGCTGTGTATGGGGGTGTTTGAAGGTTTGACGGCGGTTTGTCAAACCTTCAAACACCCCCATACACAGCACAAATGGCTTGAAGCAAAGGGAAATTTCGCTTGGTTTGTCAAACCGCTTGTGTGGTGTATTTCGCTCTTTACGCGTAAATGTACATTTAGCGCATTTAGCTCTAAATGCTACTCTAAATGTACATTTATCCATACAAAATTCG
>NW_016162158.1:33888-45298 GCF_001687245.7 Rhagoletis zephyria | reverse complement strand
AATGTTATTGAAGTTGAAATTGACTTGATTTTCTGCTAATTAACAGTGCTATATACGTAAATATGTTAATGGTCAAAATTATGTGAATATGTGCATATGTATGTATTAGAGGTATACGCCGCCGAGCCACGCCGCCGCCGCCGCCGTTTTTTGTCATTTTTCACTCGCCGCCGCCGAGTCATAGAAATATCGGCGCGGCGGCGGCGGCGGCGGCGTGCGGCGCCTAAGGATTAATGTACAAAATTTTCATGATATACTAACACTGAACTATATCGTACAATTGCGTCCAAATTTGTCGTGAGAGGTAGCAATCGACGCGTTTCGATCCTCATAATCATATTTCGATGGTGGAAGGTTAATATTGTTAACTATTTTAAAATTATTAACAAAAAACTTTTTTTTAAAAATGGAATTTAAAAAAATTCCAACTTGAATAAGAGTGGTGAATGGCTGACGCTCACAAAATGATAGGATAAGTTTAGCAGCTTCATGGTTTTCTATGCTCTTTGGTATGTGGCTAATGGCCAGATGCGCCGGCGCTATTTGAGGCGCCGGCGTCGCCGCCGCCGCCGATTATTTCTAACATTGACGACGCCGCCGCCGCAATATCTATCGGCGTAAACCTCTAGTATGTATGTATGTACATACATAAAAACACTTCAGATCCTGGTCAGTCGTTCCCACGACAGAGACTGGGGCCGCCCCATTAGGCTTGCCAAAATTTTCTATAATATTTATAGTACTATTTCAAAAAAAAATTCGAAAAAATATAGTACACTTCAAATATATATGGTATTTTATTTAAAAGCAAAAGGAAAAACGATTATTAAGAGATGGAAAATTTCTTCCTGTGAATGCCGATGTAGGGACAAAACGATACTACATAGTAAATAAAAGTACATAATCGATACTTTTCGTCCGATACCAAGCAATTTTAGGTATCGGAAGAAAGTACTTGTATCGAAACCCGATTCAGTGACAATTTTACTCCCGGACATTTATCTTTTAATCCAATTATCATTGTAAATAGTTAAAAATTTTTGGCAGTTTAGTTGCCAACGAAAAGAAAGTCCTACAAAGAAAGACCCATTCTCATCTAATCTAAGTCCACTTTTTTTGTGAAAACTCATATTTGGCTATAAGAAGCAAGATAAATTAAAAACGCTATGTCTCCAAAAGGATTAAATAACGTGCTTGTTTTATTTCTTCCTGTTTATATTCAATTTAAGGCAAATTTACTAAGTCCAAAAGAGGCACAGAAAATTTTGATAAGCTCACACAAAATTCCAAATATTTTAATTTGCAACTGAACCTTTTGCAAAATTCTTGACGGAAATATTTTGAAAGGTTATTTTTCTCTCCTGTAAAATTTCTACAAATGGACTTAGCAAATTTTCACTCTAAGCTAGCCATATGAATGCCTGCACTACATCCATACTAATCCAACGAACAGTGCGTATTATATAGTTTTTCAGGCAAGTGGCAACCCTATTCAAATTCTAAGTAAAAAGGTCACTCTCCTGTCGACAAAGAGTATATTAGAGAAAATCTCGCCAAAATCCGTTCAATAGTTTGCGAGATTACCGCGTACAAAGACTTTCTAGACTTCATACTGTGTATAGAAGTTCAGCTAATGATTCCAAAATCGTAAATGATAAGTCAAAGTGGTAAATACTGATATTAGCAAAACGAGATATGGAATATATTTTAGATGAATTTATGTATTAAAACACGTAATTTTTAAGCAAAAAACAAAACCGCTTTCAATTCCCATATAAAAATATATATACATATATATATATAGTATATACAGTGTTATCTGGCTGGAGTGAACACCCGATGCTACGAACACCTCGAAAGAGTGAACATAAAAATTTTTCCATTGAGTACTCTATAGAGTGAACAATTTTGAGTCTTTGTAGAGTGAACAATATTTAAAACCAATTCCTTCCAAATTGGAAACTGTAACGACAAATTTAATAACAAAAAGGTTAATCGCTTCGCCAGGCCGATCCCGCAAATCCCCGTATCAGGGATCTCAACTCGGAGATTCGGCGACTATAGAATGTACATAAGTGGAAGAAGTGGGAAGACCATCTGAAGACCTGTAACTTCGCTTCTGGTGTGAGCAAGCTTTGGTCAACCGTGAGGTGATTGTCCACCGGGGAAACCTTCCAACAAACAGTCTTCTCGCCCGATAGCTCACCTTTCCCCGGTAGTGAAGACACTAGAGGCCCTTCTACTCCCGCACTACACAAATCACTAGACCCCAGCGAAGCATAAGCATGGGTTCCGTAAAATGCACAGCACAACAACAGCACTTGACTCCATAAACTGCCAAATAATTCGTGGCCTTAACCGAAACCCTCCAATCCTCGAAATCGAGCAAACCTAAGAAAATAAAACAGTGAGATCAACAGGGTGGTGTCCTTTCCCCACTACTGTTAAACTTTTACATTTCTAAGCTCCCTCAACCACCAGAGGTAGTCTCGATTGTCTCTTATGCGGACGATTGCTCGATAATGGTTATTTCGCCGAGCTTTCTCGCTTCGTTACTGCACGGAGCCTAACCCTCTCCCCTACAAAATCCTCAGCAACGCTTTTCACCACTTCGACGAAAGAAGTCAGACTGTAACTGGGTATTCTCGTTGATGACAAACCAATTCCGACGTTGAATAACCCGAAAATCCTCAGAGTAACCTTCGAAAGTCAGCTCTCCGTCTCGGCGCATACAACCGCAATTGTCAACAAAGTACAAACCCGCAACAATATCCTCAAGTCCCTAGCCGGCAGCACCTGGGGCAAAGACAAAGAAACGTTGCTGGCAACGTACAAGGCAATTGGCCGCCTGGTTCTGAACTATGCAACGCCTGTATGGTTATCGGGGACTAGTAGGACGCAGTGGCTGAAACTGCAGACTTGCCAAAACACGGCACTCAGACAGCGACAGGATGCCTTCTGATGTTGCCAAAACATCACCTGCGCAACGAGGCCAATATGCTCCCGATTAAGGAGCATAACACAATGCTCTGCAAGCAATTCCTAGTAGGGTGTCACCGTGTTAGGCACCCGAACAGACATCTGATTGCGGAAGAACCCTCGCTATGGCACGTCAGAAGGCATCTATGTGAACTGACGGACGAAGTCCCGGGGTTCATAAACCTACCTCTGGACGCAACAGCCTACCGACAGTTATATAGACTCTCGACCTGTGTATGCCGTTCTGGGCACGCAACCACCAGACGTGGACGAGACAGAGCTTCGTCTGCCTCGGGAGACTCGAACCCCACAGCCCAACTTCGATCTGGCTACTGCAGCAGGCTGAACTCATACTTGAGCAGAATAAATGCAGATGTGCCAAATGAATTCCCAGCATTCGGAGAGAGGCCCCATGACTCGCAGCAACTCTGCGCATGCCCACTAAACCCCACCCTGCTAACGCCTCTGGCCTTATGGACAGACCCCATCAAGGCTGCACGCTTCCTGGGTCTACCGCTAGTAGAGCTTGACGACAGCGATACAACAACAACAGGAAACATGCGTTGGCATTAGCTGAGGGAAAAGACGACATTTCAGAGTTCTTAATAATTCAACTTCAAAAGACGTACTGCGCAATAAAATTGATTTTTAAGAACAAAAAACTCAATCTGGATATAGTGAACAATCTGCTTTTTATGAACTGGTCTTGCATTAATTAGTTCACTCGACCCAGATAGCACTGTATATATATATAGTATATATATATATACTTCATGATCCACTGATCGGATCCAAATCAGATTAGTATGGGACCACCTCTGAGACACTACCTTTCCGATGCAAAAATAATTATCGAAAACGGTTGACGTGGTCCAAAGTTATGCGGTAACATACATAAAAAAAAATTAATCCGCCGAAGTGATAACCTCCTCCTTATTTGGAAATCGGTTAATAATAGTTGGTTTAGGGAGGATAACATCACAAATAGGTAAAGTCGGTGGTAGATTGCAGACCCCGCAAATGGGAATTGGTGGGTTAAATAAAAAAAATTTGTAAAAAATTGGAAAATTAACGGTTAGTCGACTGGTTGTTTGTGAGCGGTCCGTCGAAAAAAATCCAAAGCGAAGTCGCATAATTTTTGTACCAAAAATTTTGCTAATCGATTAACTGATTAATCGACTAAATAGTCGATTAACAAAAGCTGTAGTAATTTTAAGGCACTAAGATATAAAACATTTTGGCGGAAGTGATACAATAAGTCTAATTCTATTATCCTCCAGGAAAATGAACATTTTTTGAGTTATTCTGACAATCACGCTCATATTTATGTATGTATATATGTATTTTCCGTATGTACAAACGGTTCTGCTCTATTTTTGCAATTACTTATTACAACCAAAATTACTTTATTCTCTAAGCGTGTGTATTGCATAATAAATGAAACGAATTTTCGCCACCTACATCAAAAGTACACGCACACACTCATGCCATTAAATGAAGTCATTTGTGGCCTTTAAAGCTTGCAAACTTTTCACATCGAAAATAAAACTTTTGTCGCATTGAATGTTAAATCGTTTACAACGCAAAGAAAACGGAAAGAAGAAGGTACATAATTGAGTGTTGAGATACGGCTGAAGTACGAGCGTGTACTGTGTGCAAAAAATCTTATGTAACCACAAGCTTCAAAAGTAAATTTAATTATACAAAATTAAATCCATATGCCCGCACAAGCAAACACATCCGAACGCTAAACACCAAAAGCTTGCAAAAGAACCAAAACGCCACCCACACGCTCTCACTAGTGCTCACCTAACCTCACGCATATTTAGACCACAAATCCCAACTCAATGCGCAGATTAAATTAAGCATTGCACACGAACTTTTCATCTTGACAGATGAAAAAAGCATTGTAAAAAAGCCAACAAAGGCCGGCACAGCCAGCGAGCAGGCGACATTTTTTTTTCTAAAAAGTGCTTGCTTACATATGTATACCATCCGGTTTGCATTGCCATTTCAAACGGCGACAAATGATTATCGCCACATAGCTACTTCACTTATTATTTGGTTCCAAGAGCTTTCGTGATTGGGAAGTGTTTGAAAACACAATAAAAGAAAAAACCCGAAAGTTGAAGTACTGAATTGCAATTTGTCGTTCTAAGCGGATACAGCAGGCCCTATGATGTCTATTCAATTCACAGCGCAGTGTCATGACGACAGCACACAACAAGAAAGACCATACTAATATTTCGGCGCTTGTGGCTTTTTTAACCGACTCCACAAAAAGGGGGAGGGTTATCAATTCGTCGGAATATTTTTTGTAATGAAACTTCTTTAGCGGCGGTTGTTTGGTTGGGAGTAAATTGGCAAATTCAACGGAAATTGCACACGGAAATAATGCAACGGAAATGGTTAAGGCTGAAACAAGTGCTTCTTGTGTGTATGCATATGGTATTAATTTAACAAAAATTTGCTAATAAAAGGTTAAATAATAACACTTAGATAAAGACCAATACAAGTATGAAAGTAAAGGTGACTACGTACATAGATAAAGAAAATAATAAAAGCAAAGGTAAAAATAAAAACAAAAACGAATATGCGTAAAGATAAAGGCAAAAATGAAGACCAAGGTAAATTTAAACACTTTACTTACATACATATATATATATATAAAGGCAAAGGTGAAGGGAAATATGTAGATGGAGAAAATGATAAACATAAAAGTACAGACAAAGAAAAGGATGAGGATACCGATAAAAGTAAAGACGAAGATAGGGGAAGAAAGATTAAAATTAAGGCAATTAAAGAGGAAAGGATATATAGAGAGACACAGAGACTCAATCTGGGAACTGTTTTGGCATTTTAGAGATTTCCGGTATCCTCGGGACTTATCGATAAAATAATCGATATTTTCATCGGTTTTCTTATCAATTTTTTTTATCGAAATTTTTACCGATGTTATCAATTTTGCTATCGATATTTTCGGAACGTATCGTTATAATAGTCGATACTTTTATCGATTTTGTTATCGATATTTTTATCGGTTTGTTATCGATTTTGAAATCGATATTTTTAACTATTTTGTTAGCGATATTTTTTGTCGATTTAGCCATCTATACGTATCGATTCTTTTTATCGATTTTGTTATCGATATTTATCGATTTGTTATCAATATTTATCGATTTTGTTATCTATATTTATCGATTTTGTTTTCGATATTGCTATCGATTTTGTTATGGATATTTCAATCGATATTTTTATCGCTTTTGTTATGGATATTTTTATTGATATTTTTATTGATATTGTTAACGATATTTTTATCGATTTTATTATCGATATTTATCGATTATTTATCGGTATTTATCGTTTTTTCTCGATATTTATCGATTTTGATATCGATATTTTTAGATTTTGCTAGAGATATTTTTATCAATTTTGTTATAAATTTTTGTTTATCGTTTTTTGTTATGTTCAACAATTTCTATTGAGCTCGAGGCCGTTTTTAATGAAAAACTTATTGTGGAAAAGCAACAATAATTTTTCGTTATGGATATTTTTATCGATTGTGTTATGTGTATGTATGTACTTGTAAGCACGCCTTATATCGCCAAAAAACTAGAAGCTTTGGCGCTTTCATTTTCTTTATGTACTCGCTCTTTCGAAACGTTTCCCATTTTCTGCTGCTTACACCCATTATTCTCTTCCTTCCGTACATATTAGGGATGTAAATTTTCGGGGTTTTGTCGATCCCGGGATTTTCGGGATCTGAAAATACAATCCCGGGATCCCGGGATCGCCCCGAAAATCAGGCAAAAGTGCAACACATCTGTGATCATCCTATTATAGTATTTTAAATCAGATTGATATAACAAAAAAAAAGTACAATTTATTGTAATTCATTTACATATTTATTAAGGCGATAAATCAGTATTTTCAATCAACAAAAAACAAACATAAAATTTGACAAACATATATGTATGTATGTATGTACATATCCTCATTAATTTATAACATAGTTTTTGTACTACAATACAAATGCATATACGGTCACTCACAGAAATATTTTGCATAGATTTTTTTGCAATATTCAGAATATTTTTCATGGAATTTTTTTGTTCATTTAAAAAAATTTATATGTATGTGCAATTTTGAAGTTGCTAAAACATCCCGTTGACATTTTATAGTTTTTTTTGCCACAAAAAAAATTCGTTATAAGGAAGAAAATGCCCAACATCGTCAGTAAAAAAAATTCAAAAATCAAGGGAGTTTTTAGCAACTTTAAAATTGCACTTTATTGTATTAAATTGAATGGGCTATAAAACTGCATAATAGAATTTTTTGTAAAAATTATGATTAAAAAGTTTGATATTTTTATGATAATTTGGTGAACTTAAACCAACTTTCTCTAAAGTGTGAAATTTTGATTTACATGATTTTTGTGGTAAAATGAGCTATATATTTTTTTGAATTAACAAAAAAATACCATGAAAAATATTTTGAATATTGCAAAAAAAATCGATGCAAAATATTTTTGCAAGTGACTGTATTTGGTAAAGCAGTAACTGCCTATGTAACTATATAAAATTTTTTAAATCACTGTTTGAGATCAATTTAAAATATTATCAGTACTTTTAAGTAATAATAAAAAAGTTAACACATTTAAGTAAAAAAAAAATATATAAGTGCATCACGTATTCCATTTTGAGCGAAGCAAAATTAATCCTTCTTTTGATGGAAATGCGATCTTAAAGAAATTATAGCATTAAGGGTTGCAAAAAATTCCTCTTTTTGTCCTTGAGAGGGGATATTTGTGATACAAATTTGATTGGCTAACAAAAAAATTGTTTCCAGCAATCCCGGGATTTAAATCGACTAATCCCGGGATTTTCGGGACTTAAAAAAGACAGGGATCTCGGGATCCCGAAATCCTGGGATCCCGGGATTGACATCCCTAGTACATATGTATGTACATTTGGGTGGTCCAAAAACACTAATGTTCTATAATGAAAAAAGTATACCCCTATTTTTTATTTTGAAATTAAAAAATATTTAGAGGTCGCTCAAAGCGCTAAAATTTTTCATTTTTTTATATGGGGAAAAGCAACTTTTCGTAGAAACGGTATAGAATTCTTGAAAATCAATATTTTTTGATTGGAAAGCTTTGTTTCTCTTCAGGAGACTTTTATTTTACTAATAATATCCAATTGTTTATTTAACCAGTTTTTAATACTAACGATTTTTTATTGGTCGCCCCCTTGCATTTTTCGGGTTCTGTGTGGGTTTACGGCGGACCTATAAATTATGGTTGCAATGAAAAATGGTTAAATACACGATTGGTATGCAGAGAAACAGAGTTTTCCAATAGAAAAATATTGGTTTTTAAGAATTCTGTGCCATTACTACGAAAAGTTGTTTTTTCCCCATATAAAATACGGGGAAAACTTTGGGCGCTTTGAGCGACCTCTCAATATTTTTTGATTTCATAATAAAAAAAATACTGACTTTTTTCGGTATAGAACAATCCTCAATACCCAACATGCATTTATGCACCACCCTAATGTACATACATACATACATAAGTACATACTGCAAATTGCTAAGTGTAGAAAGGTTTTCGCGGTGACCATTCCACGCAGCGCTTTTAAAACCCAGCTGCTTCTCTTGGCAACACCTATTTTAGGCTGCTGTTTATTTTGTCCAAGCCACACACACACACACAGGCATCTTGCTCGTTTGCCTGCTTGCGTTGGACAAAAAGCAAATTATTAAATACTCATTTATGGGGGCATGCAAATATTAATAATTTTTCCTTTTGAAAAGAAACAGAGGAGTAAAAGCACCACGAATCTCGCAAAATTATAATTTTGCTTGAACGTACCGCTAACTGAATGTTGGCTCTTGGCAAAGCGATGAAAATGCCAAGACCTTGATATTCATTTTCTAAAGGGTCACTTTAATTATAAATGCTTGAATAATGCGAAGAAGTTAAGAGCATTCATTTATTTCGCTACACAAAATTTTAATTGAAATTGGGGAGATGGCGATTCATGTCCATAAATTGGCGCTTCAATAAACTTTGCATACAGTTTGCACTAAATCTACTACGGTTTTTAATCGACTTATTTAAATTTATATGCATTATTTCTCTACGTTTCTCCACTCTTTTGCACTTGCGTGCATGCCATCGCAATAAATATTTTTTCAGTTTTCTTCAGTTTACCCTAAGTTGCCAATTTGCGCGCTGACCTCCAATCCATAAATTCATTTGGAAGCGATTGTCATGACAGTCATATCACTCCAGGGAGCAATACAAAGGGATTTTCCTCGATTCGCTACTGCACACGCTTATCTTTTGCTTCCTTCTATTTTCAGCTTGTCAATGTTTACTTCGTCTTGTTGTTTGTTATATATCTTTGGTTTTTGGATGGCCAAAAGTTTCTTTAGTTCTTTTACAAACGGTCTTATCGCATTGGCATATCCGTTTCAGTGTTATTTTTTTTTTCGATGAGCTTATTGTTATACATACATACATACATATGTAAATGTGTCGCTAGCGAAACACGGGAAAATTTATTTTAAAATGTTCGCCCCAGAATAGCTTAAGTCTTTAACTCATTTAACAATCAGGATTGTAAATTTTTTTCAAATGGCTCCTAATTTAGCTGTAATTATTTAACTTTTGAAAACAAATTTTAAATTTTTTTTCACATACATGCAGGAACTCAAAAAATTACCACGACTTGAAACTTCTTTAGCGGGGGTTGGGAGTAAATTGGCGGATTCAACGGAAAATGCACACGGAAATGGTGCAACGGAAATGGTTGGGGCTGAAACAAGTGCTTCTTGAGTGTATGCACATGGTATGAATTTAACAAAAACTTGCTAATAAAAGGTTAAAGAATAACATTTAGAAAAAGACCAATACAAGAACGAAAGTAAAGGTGACTACATATATAGATAAAGAAAAGGATAAAGGCAAAGGTAAAAATAAAACAAAAACAAAGATGCGTAAAGATAAAGGCAAAAATGAAGATCAATGTAAATTTAAACACTTTAGTTATATATGGGCAAAGGTGAAAGGGAATATGTAGATGAAGAAAATGATAAACATAAAAGTAAAAACAAAGATAAATGTAAAGAAAGAGATGAGGAGGAGGATACCGATAAAAGTAAAGATGAAGATAGAGGAAGAAATATTAAAATAAAGGTTATTATAGAAAAAGGGGTAATAGATGGAGACACAGAGACACAATCTGTGAACTATTTTGGGATTTTAGAGATTTTCGGGATTCTAGGGACTTATCGATACAGCAATTGATATTTTTCTCGCTTTTGTTATCGATTTAGTTATCGTAATTTTTTCCGATATTGTTATCGATTTTGCTATCGACATCTTTGGAACCTATCGATATAATAATCGATATGTTTATCGATTTTGGTATCAATATTTTTATGGACTTTGTTATCGATTTTTAGTCGTTATTTTTAATGATTTTGTTATCGATACTTTTTATCGATATTGTTATTGGTTTTGTTATCGATATTGTTGTAGATTTTATTATCGATATTTTCATTCAAGTCGTTATCGCTATTTATATCGATTTTGTTATCGGTACTGTTATCGATTTTGTAATCGATTTCGTTATCTATTATTTATTGATTTTGTTATCTATATTTTTTATCGATTGTGTTATCGATATTTTTATAGATCTTCTATACGATTTTTGTTATCGATTTTGTAATCGATAATTTTGGCGATTTTGTTATCGATATTTTAATTGATTTTGTTATCGATATTTTTATCGATTTTCTAAGATTTTGTTATCGATATTTTTATTGGTTTGGTATCGATATTTTGTTGGATGTTACTATCGATTTTGTTATCGACAGAGTATAAAGATAAAAATGAAGATAAAGGAAAACAGAATAGCATACATACGTAAATGTAATTTTAAGGAACCGGCGTAGAGGTAGGGATCTAAATAGAAAAAATACAAAAAATATAACCTTATGCAAAAGCAGATGTACATATGTATGCATGCATGTACAGTGACGAGCAAAACTGTAACATGGTGTGACACTTTTTAATTCAGCCATCGCTATATTTCTAAGTTCTAAAGACTTTCATCCTTTTGTTGTATATTCTTGTTGGTACATCCCTGCTCCCTCTCTCATAACGTTTTGAAGTCAATACAACAAAAATAAAAAAACCAGCAGACAAAAATGTAAATTGAGGCAGATGTTACAGTTTTGCACTCACTCTCAGTTTTGCATTTGACAGTTATCTCTTACTTAGTTGGAAGTCAGATGACTTTATTCTGTATTGTAATTTATTGAAGAAGTGATCACCAGTAAATAATATAGTTAATCAGGAACCATAAATGTAAATAATAGATTTACTGCGGAAAGGCGGGACCGCACGAAAAGTGGCAAA